>NC_139626.1:77215295-77307795 GCF_964638095.1 Poromitra crassiceps
CCGGACAGCCTTCAAGCCCAGCTTGAGCCACAGCAATGCCGAGGCCACCCCATGGCCAACCAACATCTCCGACTGGACCGTCGCTCACCTCCAGGCTCCAGCTGACCCTCCTTGGTGCACACCCATCGCCTTCATGGCCAGGTGTACCTTTTCTGTTTTCATTCAAGTTTAGCTTTCCTGAAACTCAATCCTATGCTATCTGGTTTGACTTACAGTATATTGACATCGCATCTCACGTGATTACCATTGACTTCAGCAACTCCAAACCATGCATTTACTGAATCAACACTACTACCTGTATGAGGGGTGAACAGTGCCAATGTTTACCTCACTAAGCAACAGCCACTCGTCCCACTTGCTGCTGCTGCCACTACTACGAAGCGACGTCATGTCACTACCGATTACAGCTACTACGACTGCTACCACTAGCCGCTCCGACTACTACCACTATTACTACGACTACTACTAGACGTGGCTACTTTACTAGGCTATTACTGCTAGATGCCGTTGCTGCTGCAGTGCCGTGCACCACAACAGCAGTCTGGTGCCATGCACCACAACAGCAGCCTGGTACCGTGCACCACAACAACAGTCTGGTACCATGCACCACAAGAACAGACAGTCGGGTGCCGTGCACCACAACAACAGTCTGGTGCCATGCATCACAACAGTCACTACTGCTAGCTGCCGCTACTACTAATACAGTACTGCTACGAAAAATCTACACCGTTAAAAGGGACACACTGTTAAAGGGACAGTTCATCCAAAAACAAGACCGTTAAAGGGACAGTTCATCCCAAAATCAACACTGTTAAAGGGACAGTTCATCCCAAAACAACACTAGCTCTCAGTGCACACGCTTCCACGCTTCCCCCCCTCCCCTCCCATCCTCTTCCTCCAGCCCTTGACACCGGGGCTCCGCCAGCACACGGACCCGGGTCTGCCCAGCTCGCTTCGGATCATGCCGCTGCTGCCCCCATCGGGCCCCAGGTATCGTTCCTGCCTCCCCTCCTACCCCAGCAGGCTCACGCCACCGCAGCCACAGCCTCCCCTTCCTTCCTCCTGCTCAACCTCCTTTCCGCCCTCCAGCCGCCGTATGGCGGGGCGCACCCATAGTCTCCTGCGCACACGCATCCTCTTCTCCACTCCCCTCACAGTCTCTTCCTTCAGCCTCCCTGGCCCGTCTTTTCCCCCCTCAGTTGCTAGTGCAGCCACCCGCCTCGGCAGCCCACGGCAACGTTCCCACTATTCTACCCCCTCCCGATGCCCTCCCACCCCCTCAACCCCCTCCCCTTCCCCATCAAACCTCAAGTTTATAATGCATTTCTGCCCTTCTTGCCTCTCTCTGTCCACCACCCGCTCTCTCGGGTCCCCACGCACATGCATCCCACCCCTCCCTCCCCGCTCAGCCTCTTCCTTCTGCCTCCGTGGCTTACCCCCTTCCCTCCGTGGACTCCGCGGCCCCACTTTCCCCCATGGCCTCCGCGGCCACCGGCGTCATCCCCTTTTCTCCTGTTCTTCCCCTACCGGATACCCTGCCCCCCCCCCCCCCCTCCTACCCCTTCCCCAGCACCCCAATGTTGGTTTTCCTTGTCTGCCCCTCCCTCTCCCAGTTCCATCCTGGGATGCAGAGCCACGGGAGAGAGCCTCCGCCCAGAGACGCGGTCTTCATCCTAGGAGGCAGAGCCACGGGAGCTCCGCCCAGAGACGCAGTCTTCATCCTGGGTTGCAGAGCCACGGGAGCTCCGCCCAGAGACGCAGTCTTCATCCTGGGTTTCAGAGCCACGGGAGCTCCGCCCAGAGACGCAACCCCCACCCCCGTCCAGAGTCCTCCCCCTCCCATCCTCTTCTTTCTGCCTCCGCAGCTTTTACCCTCCCCCTCCTCCATCTCCCGCCACGGCCTCCGCGGCCACCGGCGTCAACCCCCTTTCCCCCTGTTCTTCCCCCATCGGATTCCCCCCCCCTAGCGGCCCGTGCAGCCACCCGCCCCCTCCGCAGCCCACGGCGGCTTTCCTCCTGTTGTAAACCCATCCGATCCCCTCCACGTCCCTCCCCCAACCCTTCCCCATCACCCCAATGTACTTAGGCTGGACTCGCAGCCGCGCTGCAGTCCCCGTGCCTGTTAACTCACTATTCGGGCGCCACCACCGCCCTCGACACGGCCCCGTCACCGCCGTCCCCATCCTTCCGACCACAGTCAGGTGCTGCTGCGCCCTCGACATGGACCCGCAGCTGCCGCTGCCCTCCCCGTCACCTCACCAAGCCAGCCATTGGTCAAAGCCAAAATCACATGAGGACAGGTAATTTCCGCTAGTTGTCTCTTAATGTGTCTTAAAGGTCTCAACCTGGAATTGGCCACGCCTCACCACGAGCAGGAGCAGCAGACTGAGATTCAGCAGTCCAGGCTCAAGCGCAGACCACCAGCAGTCCAGGCTTCAGCCAGGGAACCAAGGGCAGCAACATCCTTACAGCAGCCACCACTACAGCCCTGAACAACGCAGCTAGCGGCCAGCAGTGGGAGAGAGTAAAATATCTCCCTTCCACGTAAGTCTTCAAACAGACCGATGTATAAGTGGCCAGAGTAATTCATCATGAGTGGCTTGCTTGCTGTTAAAGAATATATAGCTGAGTCTCCCATCCACAGGCTTGGCCCGGAGGCACATGCATCACGCATCGTCACGGACTCGCAGCTGCCGCTGTCCTCCCTGTCACCTCACCACTCGATTCAGGCGCCACCGCGCCCCCGACACGGCCCCGCCGCTGCCATCGCCTCACCACTCTATTCAGGCACCGCTGTGCCCTCGATACGGTCCGCACTGACACTGCAAGCCGCCCGCTCCAAAGGTCGTCATTGAAGCTCTTTTGGGGCAATGAGCTCTCGACAACCATCTTCACAACAGTTGACACATGGATATTCAAATCCACTGCACCACACTCTGACCTATCTGACACCGGTCTCTCCGTTTCAACCCCGTCTCGAACCTCAGTGCTTTCAACTGATCGCCATGCCACAACCATAAACGGCCTCTCCCCTAAACCCTTTCGTCTTCTATTCACGCGCCCTCGACACAGACCTAAGCCACGCCACTGTCCCCGCTTCGGTTGAAGATACCAAAGTTAACCCCCACCATCAACTTCACTAATGAAGCCATGTTTCTTACGTTGCTCGTAATTGACGAACAACTCTTCCCCTACAAATCCCCGCGGTTCTCCAGCCTCTGACATCTCCATCCGCTCCCCGAACCTCAGTTCCAACCTCGAAAAGAAACCACTGGTTTTCTCATCCCATTTTCCCGTCGCTTAAATTCATTCCGAGCCCTACGAGCCCGTCCTAACCTAGTCCACCAGAGGCTCCACCATCACCTCCACCATGTCCTGCTCAAATCAAGAATTCCCCATCGCTTCCAGACAAGGTCTCCACAACCACACGCATAACCATAGGCCGCTTCCTCGACAACCTCGACGATATCGATGGAGCCCGTTCACAGTTAGCTCATTGAAGACTCTTTTGGGGGCTGGTGCATGGAGCTGGGACTCCATCCAGTGAAGCTGAGCTGCGCTCTAGAACAGAGCTTCACCCAAAGACGCTACCCCCACTCTGAGTCTTAACCCCTGGGTTCCTGTCACTGCCGTAGCACGCTCCTGAAGGGACGCTGCCGCACCTCGACCCCATCCACGCTCTCGCACCCAAACACCCACTTATTATTATTAAATTATCTTTCGTTCAAACCATGGTGTGGTCTGTGTTAGTGAAATGGAGTTAGTGTGCTAACTGAGGTTCAGGAACACAAGACCACACCATGTAATCACCGGCGCCTCGCTAATCCATTTCACCTGCGCTCCAATCACTTCACTGATGCATACACCTGTGTTCTATCAACTCAATCACTCGTAGCATATAAACACGACCATATTCTCTCTTCCCCCTGTTTGCCTCAGTCATCACGACCCTCTCCCCAACCCCAAGTTTCTTCCTCCGTTACGGGCAGCACGGGCGGAGTCTGCACGTTCTCCCCGTGCCTGCGTGGGTTTTCCCCGGGTACTCCGGTTTCCTCCCACAAACAGCAAAATACATGCTAATTACGGGCAGCACGCGTGGAGTTTGCATGTTCTCCCCGTGCCTGCGTGGGTTTTCTCCAGGTACTCCGGTTTCCTCCCACAAACAGCTAAAGACATGCTAGTCAGGGCTGCATAATCCTGCATTTCTATCCCCTGATCACAGGAACCACGGGGGGCTGGTGCATGGAGCCGGGACTCCATCCCGTGAAGCTGAGCTGCGCTCTAGAACCGAGCTTCACCCAAAGACGCTACCCCCACTCTGAGTCTTAACCCCTGGGTTCCTGTCACTGCCGTAGCACCCTCCTGAAGAGACGCTGCCGCACCTCAACCCCATCCACGCTCTCGCACTCAAACACCCACTTGCAATAAATTATCTTTCGTTTCGGTGTGGTCTGTGTTAGTGAATCCTCCATTAACCATTGAACAGTATTCCTTGTCTTCTCAGTGTGAAAGAGAATGTGTGTGTGACTCTCAGCCTTCTAGTAGACATGCCTCTCCATACCTGAGAGATTCCAGTCTCCAGTGTGGATCCTCCAGGCCAGCAGACAGCAGCTTTCCTGAGACTCCTGGATGATTGTAGCTCAGGTCCAGCTCTTTCAGATGGGAGGGGTTGGAGCTCAGAGCTGAGGCCAGAGAAGCACAGCTTTCCTCTGTCAGCAGACAGTCTGACAGCCTGCACACACACGCGCACAAGCACACACACACACACACACGCACACGCACACACACACACACACACACACGCACGCACGCACGCACACACACATTTTAAATATTTATGTCCACATAAATACAAGTATGCAAAGGACATAAACAGTAATAGTGCAGTCAATTGCTGGGAGTCAGTCAGTTACATGAGTGCCCAGACGGCAACCAGAATAATGCATACACATAAGAAACACACAGGATGATAAGATGGCAGGTTGATATATACAGTTATACTGTAATGCAAGATAGCGGTCAGTATCCACTTCATGGGTACAAAAAGCAGCGCCTCCTCCATATTGAGCGGCTTCCGATAACAGTAGATATTGAACAGTATTTCGCTAACTGCTTGGCCCTTCTCTTTGGGAGACCAGCCATCTGAAGGCCTCTCACAACCAGCTTATGGACATGACCTAGGCTACCAAATATGAAAACTAAAAGTTTACACCTGTAGCCCAGCTGTGAAATGGTCTGTTCTAGCTGCACACCATTTGCGGAATTGAGAACAGCAGATGTTGTAATCAGTGAAAACAGTCACATAGAACAACCTTCATTCAGAGTCGGTGACAAACAGATTGAGTGCTCATACAAATATTTTATTTTCATATTGCAGGACCGTCCCACCAGCACAGCGAGGGCTCTCCCCTGGTCTGGAGTCAATAGTTCTCTTCCCTGCAAGCCCCTCTCCCTCCACCCCCGTCACAACCCCCCCCCCCCCCACCCCGCCGGAACCCAACCCCCCACCAGCCCACCCCGCCCGGACCCTACCCCCCCAACCGATCCACCCTGTCCCCGTCCAACAATGAGCAGCAGCGGCGCGGGTCCGTCTTCCCGCAACCAGCCAGGGTCGTCACGGACGGGCCGCTCCCAGGGTGCCCTCACAGGCTGCCCGTCTTGGTGGCCGAACTCCGGGGGCTCAGGGAGGCGGTGGAGGCCGGCAACAGGGAGCTGCCGGAGGAGTCGGCCTCCCTGAGGCTGATGCTAGACGGGCACCTGGGGCAGCTCGTCCAGGCGGCCCAGGCCGGTTTGCGGAGCGCGCCCGCTGCTGCTCTCGCTCCGGCGGCAGCGCCTCCTCGGGCAGCAGGAGGTCCCGACCCCGATCCGGCGGCAGTGCCTCCAGCAGGTCCGGCTCAGCGGGTGCTGCTGCGCTCACCCCACCTAATGCGGGCCAGACGCGGGCCGCGCATGGGGAAGGGGAAAAGAGGACGTTAATCCCATTATTTGTTTCCCATTATCATCCTTTTTTTATTAAAAATTCCCCTCTTTGAGATGGTTTTGTGTCCAGTCTTTCTTGCACTATAGGCTACCCTCATATTCCAAAACACACAAGTGAAGTGCAATCTCAATTCAAAGGTTAATTACACTACAGAAAAAGAAAAACATCTGGAAAGTGGCACAAGATCAAAAGTAGACCAAACAAGAGAAAAGGGAATGTCTTGGATTTTGTTAAAGGAATTCACTGGATAAATGTAATCACCACTCAGTAGCCTACACATGTACTATATCGTGATTAAATTTGGCTCTTAACACTTTCAGTGCCACGGCCCTTGGGCAAAAGGTTGCTTGCTGTGCCACATAGGCCGCAATGCATTTTAAAACAGTCATATAATTTCTTTAATAATTACTATGTAAACACTGAACACGCACAAATAACGATGAGACTCTCTTCTATCACCTGCAAAAAAAAGTTTATTGATCCCATTTTCCGTTCTTTAGTTATGAGCCGGAGAAGATAGCTTGATTGAACGAAAAAAAGAGCTTTTTTTCTACGAGCTGAGATAATGAGCCTTTTGTGAAATTAAACATTTCAAGCACATCACTGACTCTAAAGCTAATTTTCTGATGTAGTCACACCTCAAAAATAATTTCCTTCAATAAAACAGTGAAGGCAAGGGAATTTTGTTTGGAAGAATAATATTTTTAGCTGAAACCAGCAGCGCTGGCGCCTGCATGCGCTGCTGGTTGCAGCTTCTTGCTGATCTTTTGCTGCTGGTGGGCATCGGATATTCTGGCTTGCGTTTGCCAACCCTGTCCTGCTGTCTGGGTCTGTGTTGTGTACTTGGCTCTGCGTGCCCACCTCCCCCCCTCCTCCTCCCCCCCCCCCCCGTTGTGGGAGGAGTATCTCTCTGCTCTGCTGTTTTCTCGTTTTCTCTGCCTGTGCTCAGCACTGAAAAAGTCTGCTAGATCCTGCTTTTTTACAGCCGCGTGTACCAGCTCCCATGCTTCGAGTTGAGAATAATAACAAATCCACGGCTGATCATGTGTTGCAGCGGACACGGAGGCTGTTGCAGCGGACATCGAGGTGCTCAATTGTGATAGCAGATTGGCTGCTGCAGGGGCACAGCTAAACGTTGCTTCAATGAAGCCGCTGCATACGGACGGATGCGATGCGATTTCCTTCCCCCCAATGACTTCTTCTGTGTGTTTCACTCCACGTTCTCTCATCTGGAGAGCGCTGTCGCCACCTAAGGGTTCTGTAAAATAGGTTAGACACATTCAATACCTCTGAATATTGTAAGAGGCGATGTAAGAGGCATAGATCGACACCCCCCCGTCAAAAAAAAAAAATCGAGTTATGACGCCATTTGGCGTCGCTGGCACTGTACGGTAAATTTCTAATGACGCCATATGGCGTCGCTGGCACTGAATGTGTTAACATCCAAGACATTCCTTTGAAAAAAATCCAAGAAATTCCTTTTTCTCTTGCTTGTTCAAATTAGACTACACGCATGTTTCTCCACAAAGTCAGTGTGCTTACCAGGCTGTCTTGCCATCCTGCGTGCCAGCCCATCCCTAAGCTCCCGTGCTGCTGCTGCTTCATGGGCCCCCCCTCGTCTCAGCACATGCAGCTCAGCTTCACGCCTTATAATGTCCTCTAATGTCCCCTCATTAATGTCACCGATAAATCCATCACGCATGGCAATGTTATGCAAGACACAACATGCCACAAAGAATTCTCCGACTTTCCGAGGCCTGTATTGTAATGTACCACCTGACCTATCCAAACATCTGAATCGCATCTTAAGCAATCCAAACGTTCTCTCTATTACAGAGCGTGCTCTTTTGTGAATAGCATTGTACGCCATAGTATGCACTGTTGGCTGGATGTATGGTGTCATCAGCCATGTCTTCAATGGATAACCATTGTCCCCTAACAGCCACGCCTCCAGGGGGGATCCCCCTGGAAGACTGCAGGAATGACAGGGTTGGTTAGTATGAAGGAGTCATGGCTTCCTCCAGGATAGTTTGCGAATGCATGTGATGCGACAATTAGCATCACAAACTACCTGGACGTTGATGGAATGGGTCCCCTTACGGTGCACGTATATCAGTGCATCCTGCGACGGAGCACACAGTTGCACGTGGGTGCAATCGATTGCACCCAGAACCTTAGGGAACCCATATTTAGCCATGAACTCCGCCATGACCCAGGCTTGGCGGCCAGGTGTATTGGGCCATACGATATACCGATGAGCATCTCGGACTAGGCTAGTTGTAACTGCATGTATAGCTGAGCTGATGGTGGATTGGGCCATGCCTCCAATAGCATTGAGGGGGTGTTGAAATGACCCGGAGACATAGAAGTATAAAGCAGCAGTGACTTTTACAGCCACGGGTAGTGCATGGGGAGAGCTGGAACCAGTCTGCAGATCTTCTGCTAAGATATGGCACACGTCTGTGACAGCCTGGCGGGTGAGACGGTTACATGCCGCCATTCCGACGTGCTGCCACTCCGACGTTCCGCCACTCAGAAATATCGGCACTCAGAAATATTGCCACTCAGAAATCCCGCCACTCCGATTTTCATAAGGTCCACCACTCCGAACTTGATTTGACTTCCAGTTCACGTTCAGGCAGCTGAACCTCGTTCAGACAGGCACCTCTCTCAGATGCTGCTAAATGGGTTGCCTCAAATCCTCGAAATGATTGTAGAGCCCAACAAAATTAAAATAAAGACGTGTTGTTCAAAGATGTTGTTGGTGCTCCCTCTAACTCCACAATGTGCAAGATAGTAATAGGCTATGTGTCTCTATAGGCGGGTGCACAACGCACACACCCTGCTTAGAGAGCAGCGCAGTGAGCGCACACACATGCTGACACGCCCGCGGGAACATAGCCTAATTCTGTTGTCCCTCCATGCGCCCTGCAGCTGTGTAAAATGTCATACGAAATAATTATAAATTCCAATAGGATAAGCTTGCCTGATTAACTGAAAACAATTAAACAATAACGAAAAAAATAATATCCTAACGAAAATAGAAGTCTAATCAAGTATATAGCCTTCAGAAAGCATCAGTAAAAGCCCAGTTCTAATAGGCTACTGCTGCGCTGCTCAGACGCACAGTGTGCGACTGAAATGTCTGCACTTTTGTGCCATATTCCACAATATCCAAACTTCGGAATGGCGGATCCTTTAGAAAAAAGAGGAAGGGCTGACATTTCGAATAATGAAGGCAGGAATTTTTGTAATGGTGGGACCTATAAAAAAAGGTGAAGGACCGCCAGTCCGAATAATGGAAGTTAACGTTCGGAGTGGCAGGGTTTTGGAAAGGCAGACAGTTACCGGGTGAGACACAGCTGCCTCCGGCAGTCCTCCTCGCTGAGTGGGTATAAGCAGCTACTTTTCAAAAACGAGTTGCAAGGTGCTTTTACTGAGACATAGGGCAAGCGGAATTAGTGAGAAGCAAGGCAGCCTTGATACATGACAAGCAGGCCAACAGTTTCCTAAAGCACAATGCTACAAATGCAGTGAAAATAATCCATTTGGGGGAAGGCAATTCTGGGCAAGTGAAAAAAAAATGTGTGTGCTACCTTAGGGACAGGTAGGTCGTTCTTGGACGGTAGACTCTCTCCCGCCTCTGCTCCTCCATCCCCTCTCCCAGCATGAGATCCATTCCCACTTAATTGTGGATTAATAGTAGATGAGTGAATGCACCGACATTTTGGAGGAGAACTTAACTGATTAGAAATAAGGTCAGGCATAATATAAGCATTTTGCTTCTGCCTGTTGACTTTTACTGTGATTTTGTTATGTATAATGACTGAATAAAATTACATTACATTATGTAAGCGTCTGCCAAATGACGTAATGTAATGTAATGTAATGTAATGTAATGTAACCCATGAATTAAATGACTGCTGTTCTGTTCAACTCTGTTGAACTGTGTTCAGCAGCCGATCCGTCGCTCGTTTGTCAGGTTGATGAATTGCTGTTACATTTTATTTTTTTTTTATGTTTTTTTTCCGATTTTTTATCCCATTTTTATCCCCCGTTTAGTGCTCATTTGAATTACTCAATCCTGGTTGCTACTCCATCCTCTGCCGATCTGGGGAGAGCCGAGACTGATTCCATGCATCCTCCGAGACATGGGCAGTCAAGTCAGCCGCATCTTTTCACCTGCCCGAGGAAGCTCCCCCGGTAGGACATAGCACGTGGGAGGTTCACGCTATTCCAACCAGTTCCCCTCCCTCTGAACAGGCGCCCTTAACGATCAGAGGAGGAACCATATAAGCAACCAGGATGTTGCATGTTTTTGTGAAGGGGGTTCCTATATGAAGGAGACCCCCGGGAGGCACGGGGAGAACATGCAAACTCCACACAGAAAGGCCATTTTTGCCGACCCCACCCGGGTGGTGGGCACTCGAGGACATGCGGACGGGCACGCATTCCTCCAGCGTTCACATCGGCCCAGGTGGGAATCGAACCCACGACCTTCGAGCTGTGAGGCGATAGTGCTTACCACTGCACCACCGTACCTCCTGCTGTTACATTATTGACGCTGACAGGTTGAATATCTGGTTGGTAATAATATTGGTTAACCATATCCGTAAGTTAAGTTATCCAGTGCATCCATGGAAATCAGCAGCAAGGTCTGAAATGACAAATGCTATATAGGCTGCCAAACAGGTGCAGGGAATCACACTGCAAATTAGGATAGATTGCCACCACTGTCCCACCGCTGTCCCATAGGCTATCTTCTCCCGCCACTGTAGTAGCGGGAATAATGCGTAGCACATTGGACAGCAATGGGCCGGCTTCTGCGCTTCGCGCTTGCTAAGTTGTTCAGCACCCTGGACAGCTCCGCAGCAGAGCGGAGCCTCCGCTGCCACACAGGAGGGATGAGCACGAAGACAAATTTATTTAGTTGAGCTTTCATCCTTACAAAATCACGCATCAATGAGTTTGCTCGCTCGCTCGCACGCACGCACGCACGCACGCACGCACACACACACACACACACACACACACACACACACACACACACGTATATATATATATATAAAAATACAATATCAAATAATTTATTAACTGCAGTACTACCCATGTGGTGTATATTCTAAAATGTCCATGCGGTTTGGTCTATGTAGGTCAGACCAAACGCGCACTCAAAATTAGGATTGCCGAACACAAAGCACCCATTCGCAATAACAACATGGACTATGCCATAGCAAGGCATTACGCACAGGTTAAACGGCTCTGCAGCTACCCTCAAATTCTGGGGGATTGAAAAGATCTTCCCCTCACAGAGAGGGGGAGACATAGTCAAACAATTGCTCAGGAGAGAGGCTTATTACATTTTCACACTTAACACTGTGGAACCACATGGACTTAATGAGGAACTGAGCCTCTCATGCTTTCTCTAATTGGTTTCTTAGGTAGTATGTTGTTTCTTTATATTGTTGTTTCATTATTGTTGTTTATCTGGGGCTTAATATGTATTACTGGGGATGGTATACTGCTTTAAAACAGCACCTCCCCTATATCCTCTTCTATTTTTTCTATATATGAGTGCTGTCACTGTATAGGCTGATTGAATGATCACCTCCCACTCTCCTCTATCCAATGAGAAATTAACATCTCATACTGGAGGCATTTTAACTGCTGAATGTTTCTGCCTGTACTGTTTGACTCTGAAGAAGACGCTGTGTGCGTCGAAACGTCAGTGCTTTGTACCTATTAAATCATTTCTAGTGATTTCGTGTGCTCCAGTCCTCTCTTTGGGTTCAGTCTTTACTGAAGTGGCCCATTGAACCTTTTCCAGTATGTATTTATGTATTTATTTATTTCGCATATTATTTATTCTACTGTATTCTCCCCTCCTCCTGGTTAAAGGAGTTTGGTAGTTTGTGGGTTATGTCCCAAAGCGTGTGCTTAGGCCTACTCTGTAATTAGACATTTCGTTCATAGGCTAACATACACATGGACAAATATTAGTTTCTTTAATTATAGGGTAGGGATGTGTGAGATATTAATTCTAGCCTATTTCAATAGCCTATATCAGAATTGTCCACAACTTTCTCACAAGCAATCTACTGTTAGCCTACCTCACACACCACAGGCCTGTATGGTCAGGAATTATAGTCTAGCCTATAACATTACAAACAAATTCTCATTTTTCAATCAAGATGTGTTTTTTTCTGCAATGTAGGCTATAGTTGAAAATCAACGTGACATTCCGAGGAGAGAAGAGTGTCTGCGCTCAGGCATACGCCATGGTGTAGTGGGGTTGTTTGCGCTAAGACCAGCTATTTGCTGGCGTTAAAATTGAGAGCACCCACGGCCCCTTTTTCTATCACATTGCGCTGGAACAACTATTTTGGAACGGGCAACTCCCAAACCTCTCTTTGCGCTCGCCACATACCGACGGTATCTTCCCCACAGCACTAAATGACACTTGTGCAAGATACATGATAGGCTAGAGGCCCAGCGACACACCTGGGCCACGCCTACACCTGTGTCATCACAGCGCAAAACTGGATGGTGGAGGCAGACGATAGCTTAGACGGTGGGAAGATAGCAATAAGAGGCGCGCAAAGGCAGTGCAAAGGCAGCGCAAACGATAGCGCCGTACAACGATAGGGCCCTTTGACTTCCTGATAGCAGTGAAGATGGCGGCGTATGACAGCGCTCAGTAAAACTGAGGCACGGAGAAATCCTGTTCGTTAACTTTTGATTTGTGCCAAGACAAGTCCGTCTCTTTGTAAAGCTGCTTAGCTATTTAGTGTGGGCGCAAGCCATTTTTTTATTTTGTTTAGAGCGGGGAACTCTCCGATTACAGAGCCCCGAACTCTCTAGTCCGCTAAAAGACTGGACTCATAGCCAAAGCTAGGCTAACTGTACCCTAGTGGCCTGGCTAAGAGTAGCCATTTCTTTAATTCTCCTAAAACGACCAAACAAGATATCCTCAGAAGGGGACTTCACTACAAATCCGACCGGGGACTGCGGTGTCTACAACGGGGGGTTCGTCTTTAACCCAGGATCTGTGTTGGACGTGCCGCTCTACCAGACAACATCAAACGGGGCCCATCGCTGAAGCTAAGGCAGCTAGTACGAGCGCCCCTCGGCTCCCAGCAGGCTTCTGTAAGGAATTTCAGTCTTTTCTTGCTGCATGAGACCTATCAAATATCCCCCAGAGCTCGGTAAGCCAGGAACACTCTTTCAAGAGCCTGCCGAACCGAGAACCCTCTTTCCCAGTTCTGGGTGTTCCAGTCTAGCACACAAGTTACTGACTGAAGCTGAGCTGCACCTCAGGTGAATCTGGTGTTGAACAATGTGGCTGTTGAGCAGGTGGTGGAGGCAAAACTTCTTGGTGTCATTTTAGACTGTAAACTGTCGTGGACAAAGCATATAGCCCCCTATCTTCCCATTGGCCTTAGGCGCTAATACTGGCGTTGAACACAAAAAAACGCGCCTTGCGCCTGCCTCGGGAGGGTAGCAACATGTGGACTCCCCAGTCCAGCAGAGAGCAGCTTCAGTCCTGCTTCTTGTAAGTCGCTGTTACTCAGGTCCAGCTCTCTCAGACTAGAGGACTGATGACAACCCCTTACAGCATTTTTCTGTGAGTTTGTTTTGATTGAACCTGATGTAAACGATATAAATTATTTACTTGTTCACGTTGACAAATGTAGAATAATTATGACTACAAAGGAGAAGATCCATCATAAAAAGCATACCATCTTATAGTTACAACAAATTGTTACACAAAAGCATCATAGCCTGATCTTACCTGAGAGTCCCTAGTCTACAGTTTGGACTCTCCAGTCCAGCAGAGAGCAGCTTCAGTCCTGAATCTTGGAGGTTGTTGTTACTCAAGTCCAGCTCTCTCAGACTAGAGGACTGGGAGCTGAGAACTGATGACAACTCCTTACAGCATTTTTCTGTGAGTTTGTTTTGATTCAACCTGATGTAAACGATATAAATTATTTACTTGTTCACGTTGACAAATGTAGAATAATTATGACTACAAAGGAGAAGATCCATCATAAAACAGCATACCATCTTATATAGTAGTATATATAGTCTTATATAGTTATAACTAATTGTTACACAAAAGCATCATAGCCTGATCTTACCTGAGAGTCCCTAGTCTACAGTTTGGACTCTCCAGTCCAGCAGAGAGCAGCTTCAGTCCTGAATCTTGGAGGTTGTTGTTACTCAGGTCCAGCTCTCTCAGACTAGAGGACTGGGAGCTGAGAACTGATGACAACTCCTTACAGCATTTTTCTGTGAGTTTGTTTTCATTCAACCTGTTGTAAACGATATAAATGATTTACTTGTTCACATTGACAAATGTAGAATAATTATGACTACAAAGGAGAAGATCCATCATAAAACAGCATACCATCTTATATAGTAGTATATCTAGTCTTATATAGTTACAACACATTGTTACACAAAAGCATCATAGCCTGATCTTACCTGAGAGTCCCTAGTCTACAGTTTGGACTCCCCAGTCCAACAGAGAGCAGCTTCAGTCCTGAATCTTGGAGGTTGTTGTTACTCAGGTCCAGCTCTCTCAGACTAGAGGACTGGGAGCTGAGAACTGATGACAACTCCTTACAGCATTTTTCTGTGAGTTTGTTTTGATTCAACCTGTTGTAAATGATATAAATGATTTACTTGTTCACATTGACAAATGTAGAATAATTATGACTACAAAGAAGAAGATCCATCATAAAACAGCATACCATCTTATAGTTACAACAAATTGTTACACAAAAGCATCATAACCTGATCTTACCTGAGAGTCCCTAGTCTACAGTGTGGACTCTCCAGTCCAGCAGAGAGCAGCTTCAGTCCTGAATCTTGGAGGTTGTTGTTACTCAGGTCCAGCTCTCTCAGACTAGAGGACTGGAAGCTGAGAACTGATGACAACTCCTTACAGCATTTCTCTGTGAGCTTGTTTTGAGTTAACCTGACAAAACAGACATTTTACTTGTTCACCTTGTTTGACAAATGCTGAAAACCTATGAGTACAAAAAAAACATTTATCAGAAATAGCAGACAATGTTATAGTTACAACATATTGTTAACCAGAAGTATCATAACCTGATAGTCTCCAGTTTACAGTGTGGACTCCCCAGTCCAGCAGAGAGCAGTGTCACTCCTGAATCTTGAAAGTCATTGTTACTCAGGTCCAGCTCTCTCAGACTAGAGAACTGGGAGCTGAGAACTGAGGCCAGAGCTTCACAGCTTCTCCTTGACAGCTGACAGTCATTCAGCCTGGAGCAAAATTAGTGGTTTAGAAGTTTGAAAATCTACACTTTTCTGTATGAATATTACATATAATATATTGAATATATCTAGTTAACCATGCACATACAGAGATGTATTGGAGGCTTTGACCACTGGCAGCAGCCTCAGAAGAGCTTCCTCTGAAGAAGAGTATTTCTTGAGGTCAAACACGTCGAGTTCTTCTTCTGATGTCAGTAACATGAAGCCCAGAGCCGACCACAGAGTAGGGGAGATTTTGTCTGTGGAGAGAGTTCCTGATCGCAGGTCCTTTTGGATTTCCTCCACTACAGAACGATCATTCAGCTCATTCAGACAGTAGAACAGATTGATGCTTGTCTTTGAAGATGGATTCTTTCTGATCTTCTTCTTGATGTACTGGACTGTTTCCTGATTGGTCTGTGAGCTACTTCCTATCTGTGGCAGCAGGCCTCGTAGGAGAGTCTGATTGGTCTCTAGTGAAAGACCCAGGAGGAAGCGGAGGAACAAGTCCAGATGTCCATTTGGACTGTGTGAAGCCTTGTCCACAGCACTCTGGTAGAAGAGAGTTTCGGGTTTATTTTCTAACGTTTGCTCGTCTAACATGGCTCCTGGCTGTTGTGTTTTTTTCTTGGTTATTGGTTTTGCTTTCTTCAAAAGGGAGAATGTCCATTTACCCATACACCCTTCACTGGACATTGATTCAGGATAGTCACCAGTGTGGGAGGTTGACTGATGTTCTGACAGCCGATTGACACCAGAGTCGATGAATGAGATGATGACATAAACAGCAGCCAGAAACTCCTGAATGTTCAGATGGACAAAGCTGAAGACCTTGTTCTGGTACAGCCCACACTCACATTTAAAGATCTGTGTGACCACTCCTGAGTACACTGAGGCTGCTATGATATCAATACCACACTCTTTCAGGTCGGCTTCATAGAAGATCAGGTTGCCTTTCTCCAGCTGCTCAAAAGCCAGTTTTCCCAGACAGAGAACCATCTCCCTGTTCTCTGTATTCCAGTGTGGATCTGTCTCAGCTCTCTCATGGTACTTGACATTCTGCTGTTTGGACTGAACCACCAGGAAGTGGATGTACATCTCAGTTAGGGTCTTAGGCAGGTCATCTCTCTCACTGGTTTTCAACACATGCTCCAGAACATTAGCAGTGATCCAGCAGAAGAGTGGGATGTGGCACATGATGAGGAGGCTCCGTGACTCCTTGAGGTGGGAGATAATTCTTGTGGCCTGCTGCTCATCTCTGAATCTCTTCCTGAAGTACTCCTCTTTCTGTGGGTCAGTGAAGCCTCTCACCTCTGTCACCACGTCAACACACTCCTGAGGAATCTGATTGGCTGCTGCAGGGCGTGTAGTTATCCAGCAGCGAGCAGCAGAAAGCAGTTTCCCCTTGATGAGGTTTGTCAGCAGTACATCCACTGAGGTCGACTCTGTGATATCAGTCACAATCTCGTTGTTCTTGAAGTCCAGAGGAAGTCGACACTCATCCAGACCATCAAAGATGAACATAACCTGTAATTTGTCAAACCTGCAGATTCCTGCTTCTTTGGTCTCAGGGAAAAAGTGATGAATAAGTTCCACCAAGCTGAACTTTTTCCCTTTCAGCAGATTCAGCTCTCGGAAAGTGAATGGGAATGTGAACTGTATATCCTGGTTGGCTTTGTCTTCAGCCCAGTCCAGAGTGAACTTCCGTGTTAAGACTGTTTTACCAATGCCAGCCACTCCCTGTGTCATCAATGTTCTGGTTGGTTTGTCTCTTCCAGGCAAGGGTTTAAAGATGTCTTCACATCTGATTTTTGTTTCTGGTCCCACTGGTTTCCTGGATGCTGCTTCAATCTGTCTGACCTCATGTTCATCATTGACCTCTCCACTCCCTCCCTCTGTGAGGTAATGCTCTGTGTACATCTGATTCAGACGTGTTGGGTTTCCTGCTTTAGCAATCCCCTCAAACAAAAACTGAAACTTCTCCTTCAGACTGGTTTTTAGTTCACATTGGCAGATGGCATCAAGAGTTTCTGAAAGAACAAAGAAAAAAAACATCAATGAGCTAAATGATATGTTGATAATGATAATGATAATATATAGAATTCCATAGAATATATAATAATGATAATGATAATATCATGTTTGGTAAACATGATAAATGTGAAAATGTCTTTGTAAATGTGTATCTCCATTCCATCACATCTCTTTAGCTCATCCTTTAGGTCCTGATTGTGTGTAGCTCAGTGTGAAAGACAACTGCTGTGGTGCTGTTTTGTTTCCCAGTGTGCACCACTGTGTTCAGCATATTGCACTCACATTAATAAATTAATAATTTTACCAGATGATCCAGATGATTTTACTCTTTGAAATTTCAATCTTGAAATGAGTAAATCTTGTTTGGTAAATGTTTAGATTTTCAGCAGAGTTTGGACATTATCATGACTTATTTTATTTTAATAGCCACTATACGCCATAAAGTTCCAACACAGGTAGGCTACTTGCAGTTTGTTGATCTTGTGTTTTCTTGTTGGCTTAGATTATTTTGTTTATTCCAAACAAATAATGACTCAAATACATTCAGAAAAGTAAAACAGGTCTTTACAAGACAAATTAGATCAAAATGAGCAAAACTCAAATAAAATGTTCTTCCCTCTCTCGAATAATTTGTTTCTTGTTTCGTGTTCTTTCTTTGTTGCAGTTGAGAACTGTGGTTTGACAGCATCTTCCAGCTACAGCTTGCCCACCTGATTCAAATGAATTAGATGGGGAGGACAAAACTGGCTCTAACAGACATGATTCATTCATTCTCCACCATCTTTGCTCTCTCTCCATGACATTAAAGCTGTGAAAGCTTCTTACTTCTCTGCAGCTCCTCAGCCAGCTCCTCCTGCTTCATTCTCCTCAGGAAGAGCAGTGTGATGTTTAGAAAAGCCTCTCTGTTGCTCCTCCTCTGCTCTTCCTCCACACCGTCCACCTCCTCCTCATCCTCCCTCTGACTCTCTGAGCATTCTGCCTCATCTGGACTCAGAACCGTCTGGAACCTTCTCAGCTCCTTCTTCACAAAGGTGACAATGTTCTCCTCAAGCAGCTGGAACAGAATAATATACATATTAAACCTTCATACTAAAATCTGCAGACAAAACACAAAATCAAATACATCTTACAGAGAGTGAAAGCCCGCACTGATCTAAAGAGTGCAGCATGGAGATTCAACATGATCTCACAAATAATTATGAAATAGAAATGTTAACCCAAAGCGCAAAACATTCTAGTTTCACAACAATGGTTCTAAAATTGTTGAATGTGAATGTCACTTTCTGCCTCAATCCACAGCTACTTCCTGGTTACCGAGCTGGGCGTGGCCACCGAGTCGCCCCAGTAGCGAGTTGTGAGAGCCTCGTCCTCGCCTCATCTCCGGCCTGCCTGGGCCCCGACCTCTAGCGGCCAAACAACCGTTACTTTTAATTTTGATGGCGTTTTTGTGAACCGTCCTAGAACATCTTTGGGCTGTGGACCCATGTTACTATGTCACAATTCTTTGTGAGAACTGAATGTTTTATATGATACTCCCCAAGCAGAAAATTATAATCATGACACTAGTCCAAGATAATTTACTTAATTTTTAGAAATCCATCTTTCTTTCTTATTCTTAGTACTTATTAGGATTTTGCTTACATTATTGAAGGACTGGAGGTGTACCGCTGCAGTGAAAGTACTGACATCATATTTGGGGGACAAGTTACCAAATAGTTACAAAGTTAAGCGAGAGAGCCGACGCAGGTGATACTGATTGAGGACGCCGAAGTGACACCGGGAGCTATGATGGTCACACACGACACGAAGCTACGGTTTCTTGAGGACAGCACATCAACAATAGGATATCTGATCAACTACTGTACATGCAACACTATCACTATTACCAAGCATCCTTTAAAGTCCCTGGAAACCAGAAATATTTCTTTATTATTTAGCATTTTGAGTTCATCACATCACAGGACCCTATGTTAATAAGCCACCAGCCAAATTTGAACGATGATGAACGTTGCAAAGTATATAAATTTATGTTTGACAGTCGTGGCAAAACTCATGAGAAAATCATTATTTTTTAGAGTGTATTTCTCCCGCGGACTGTGTGGGCGTGTCCCATCTGCAGCAGGTTTTCCGAGAGAGAGAGAGCGCGAGACAGAGGGGGGGGAGGGAAACGGAGAAAGAGATCGAGTTACACAGCACGAGTGTGTGTGTGTGTGTGTGTGTGTGTGTGTGTGTGTGTGTGAGAGAGAGAGAGAGAGTAACCTGCGTCACCAGCCTGTGTGTCTCTCGCTCTCTCTCACTAGTCCCGAGAGAGAGAGAGAGAGAGAGAGAGAGAGAGAGAGAGAGAGAGAGAGAGAGAGAGAGAGGCATAGCGCACGACGGCACACAGAGTGGGAGGGAGACGGACAGCGAGGGAGCGCTGTCACTGGGGGCAAAGAACGGACAAAAGGAGGGTGGGTGCGGATTGCGCGCGTGTACAAAGGTTATATAGAGCTTATGACGTCATAAGCTCCTGCGTTTTAGCACCTCGCGCACTGCTGTCTTCAATGGGGAAGTACTTTGTAGAATCTTGTAGAAAAGTGGCGATTTTAAGGCTTTGGGTTGAAAGTAATGTATAATAATTTCTGGGACACATAATTACTAACATAAGACCCTAAATAACATAGTTAGAACGTTTTTGTGGATTTTGGTTTCCAGGGACTTTAAATGAAAACCAGAACAAGCAACATGGTCCACCTCAAGCAGACGCCACAGAGCTGTGTATCACCAAGCCAACCGTGCCCCGGTTCAGAGCCATGCCACAACAGATAGCGGGGAAGATCAAGAAGAAGATAAAGACCAGTGAATTAATGGACTGTAATCTTTACCCTGCCTAAACAGAGATAACTCATAGCTGGAGTCCAAACTTGACTCCAAAAACCCAAAGGACTCCATGCTGCTTCTGACTTCAAGGGGGAGAAACAGCACACCACAAACACCTCCCCCATCCTGTCGGATGAACTAAACATTGGGCATTGCAAATTAGCCTTGGGCTATAAATGCTGTGGCACAGGACATCAGATCTTTTGTTAAACATTATGTATGATCTGTCCCTACACAAATAAATAAATTAAATTAAGCTGGTCATATCACACATCCGCCCCACACTCCCACTAACCACAAGCCCCTACAATTTGCATACCGCCCCAACAGGAGCACAGCGGATGGCCCAAAATCCTCAGGGACTTCTACAGAGGCACCATTGAGAGTCTGCTGACCAACTGTTTCACTCACTACCTGCTACGGGAACTGTACCACCATGGACCACAAGGAGCTGAGAAGGGTGAGGCGCGTGTCCCAGCACGTGACAGGATGTGAGCTGCCAGAACTGCAGGAACTGTACAACCAGCGGTGCCTCAGGAAGTCCCGGAAGATCATCAAGGACACAACCCACCTGCACAACAGCCTGTTCTCCCTGCTGCCCTCAGGGAGAAGATACAGAGTCCCCAAAGCACGCACAAACCGTATGCAGAATAGTTTCTTTCCACAGGCCCCGAGACTCCTCAATAAATAACACACACTCTCTCACACACACATACACACACACACAGACACACACACACACACACACACACACACACACACACACAATAGTGCAGTGGTTCCCAACCTTTGGGTCGCAACCCTAAGAGGGGTCGCCTAGAATTCAAATAGGGTCGCCTGAAATTTCTTCTTTTTTTCTTCTTCTTTTGTCTTTTTTTACATCACACACACAAATTAAGGAACACTTTGAAAACACATCAGATCTTAATGGGGGGAAATCATGCTGGATATCTTTCCTGACATGGACTGGGTAATGTGTTAGGAATGAAAGGATGCCACATTGTTTGGAAATGAAAATGATCAACCTGCACTAGAGGGGCAACAATGAGACGACCCCCAAAACAGGAATGGTTTTACAGGTGGAGGTCACTGACATGTTTTGCCTCCTCATCTTTTCTGACTGATTTTTCACTAGTTTTGCATTTGGCTATAGGGTCAGTGTCACTACTGGCAGCATGGTGTGCTACCTGGACCCTACAGACGTCAGTGTCACTACTGGCAGCATGGTGCGCTACCTGGACCCTACAGAGGTCACTGTCACTACTGACAGTATGGTGCGCTACCTGGACCCTACAGAGGTCAGTGTCACTACTGGCAGCATGGTGCTCTACCTGGACCCTACAGAGGTCAGTGTCACTACTGACAGCATGGTGCGCTACCTGGACCCTACAGAGGCTGCACATCCAAATCCTCCAGGATGGCACATCAATACATGCCATTAACAGGTTTGCTGTGTCTCCCAGCACAGTCTCAAGAGCATGGAGGAGATTCCAGGAGACAGGCAGTTACTCTAGGAGAGCTGGACAGGGCCGTAGAAGGTCCTTAACCCATCAGCAGGACCGGTATCTGCTCCTTTGTGCAAGGAGGAACAGGATGAGCACTGCCAGAGCCTTACAAAATGACCTCCAGCAGGCCACTGGTGTGAATATCTCTGACCAAACAATCAGAAACAGACTTCATGAGGGTGGCCTTAGGGCCTGACGTCCTGTAGTGTGCCCTGTGCCCCATCACAGCACAGAAACCGCGCTTACTAAAGTCATAAATGACATCAGAATGAACACAGACACAGGCAAAAATTTGATTCTAGTGCTACTGGATCTTAGCGCTGCATTTGACACTTTTGACCACTCAATTTTATTGGACAGACTGGAAAACTGGGTTGGGCTTTTGGGTACAGTCCTCCAGTGGTTCAAGTCCTATCTTCAAGACAGGAAGAACTTCGTCTCCATTGGCAATTACACATCTGACCTAACTAGGATGACTTGTGGGGTGCCTCAAGGATCCATTATGGGGCCCGTTCTCTTCAACCTTTATATGCTCCCTCTAGGCCTAATTATGCAAAAAAACAAAGTAGCCTATCATAACTATGCAGACGACACTCAGTTGTATATAACTCTTTCCTCAGCTGACTATGCCCCCATAGAATCATTGTGCCAGTGCATTGATCAAATAAATAACTGGATGTGCCAGAATTTCCTACAGCTAAACAAAGACAAAACAGAGGTGATCGTCTTTGGCCCCAAAGAACAAAGGCTTAAAATCACTCTACGCCTTGAGTCTCTATCCCTGAAGCCTAAGGATCAAGTCAAAAATCTTGGAGTTATTATTGATTCTGATCTCAACTTTAACTCCCACATTAAGTCAATTAGAAAATCAGCTTTTTATCATCTTAAAAATATAGCAAGAATTAGGGGATACATGTCCAGACAAGATCTAGAAAAACTAATTCACGCCTTCATTTATAGTAGGTTAGACTATTGCAATAGCCTTTTTTCTGGTCTCTCCAAAAAAGAACTTCAACTCATTCAGAATGCTGCTGCTAGAGTTCTAACGAAGACTAAGAAAGCTGATCATATCACTCCAGTTTTTAAGTCCTTACACTGGTTGCCAGTGAGTCATAGAATAGATTTTAAAATACTGTTATTAGTCTATAAATCACTTAATGGCCTAGGCCAAAAATACATAGCTGAATTGCTCCCACGCTACGAACCGTCTAGAACTCTTAGGTCAACAGGGTCCAGCTTATTAACTGTCCCTAGGATCAAATCAAATCATGGGAAGGCTGCATTTACCCACTATGCTTCTGCTAGCTGGAACAAATTGCCTGAAGACCTCAGATCTGCCCCAACCTTACTTACTTTTAAAAATAGACTAAAGACTTTTATGTTTGCCGTCGCTTTTAACTGCTGACAGCTACTATGCAAACCCAATGAGTCCTCTATAAGTTTTTAGCTCTTTCTGCAACTGCTGCGCCTGTTGCTTAATGCACTTTTTATACTTTTTTTTTTAGGTTTTGTTGTGATGCTTTTAAATGTCCATTTTATTGTCTTCTTTTATTTTATTTTCCTGTCAACCATTTTATGTGAAGCACTTTGAATTGCCTCTGTGTATGAAATGTGCTATACAAATAAACTTGACTTGACTTGACTTGACTGTGCTCACTGCCCTGAGAGCCCGACGTCCTGTAGTGTGCCCTGTGCTCACTGCCCTGAGGGCCCGACATCCTGTAGTGTGCCCTGTGCTCACTGCCCTGAGGGCCCGACATCCTGTAGTGTGCCCTGTGCTCACTGCCCTGAGGGCCCGACATCCTGTAGTGTGCCCTGTGCTCACTGCCCTGAGGGCCCGACGTCCTGTAGTGTGCCCTGTGCTCACTGCCCTGAGGGCCCGACGTCCTGTAGTGTGCCCTGTGCTCACTGCCCTGAGGGCCCGACGTCCTGTAGTGTGCCCTGTGCTCACTGTCCTGAGGGCCCGACGTCCTGTAGTGTGCCCTGTGCTCACTGCCCTGAGGGCCCGACGTCCTGTAGTGTGCCCTGTGCTCACTGCCCTGAGGGCCCGACATCCTGTAGAGCACATGTGACTAGGGATGGGACTCGTTAATTTTTGTTGATATTGATACCATTTTCGAGTCTGCTTAACGAACCGGGTCCCACTATCGATACTTTTCTTTTGTATTATTTGGTGGAAAGACATGACGACATGTTTTTTTACAGAACTGTTTTTTTATTGCTTAACTGTGAGTCTGTGACTGTTTCATTTCTGAACAGAAAGATTAGCCTCGTCTCCAATAAACAAAAACTGCTGATGCTGTTGCTGTGCATTTATTTTAAAAGGAATAGGGCCCACATGACATGCAAATAGTGGGTAAGCCCCATTCAAATTATTATAAAATTAATGGTTGTATTCTCATTTAAATATTTGCTTTGATTGAAACAAAAATCTTGGCATTAGTATTTTGTATAGTCTATAACAAGCTGTTAGGAGTTAAACAGGTCATAATTCCCTCTCTCAATTTTATATTGCTGTGAAAACACATTTATTGTGGACTGCAAACTATTTGGGCTTATTTTTATTTTTTTTATTTTTACGGAAAACACATTGAATATCCACACTGGGTAGAATAGCCTCTATACCTAATATATACAATCAATGCTCTATACCCACTTTCACCTACAGTAGGCTATTAGGCTACATTGCCGCTTGCCCTCCTAATGGTGGGACAACGGTAGGCTACATGTCATGAGTTGTCACAGAGCAGGACGCATGGCACAAGGAACTTTCATCACTGCCTGAAAGCGCATATTTTGGGATTATTTTATCAAGTGGATTATGTCAACGAACGGGATTTGCCGTGGAGGCGTGGACAATGCATACCTTGGGTGGATGATGATGATGCTGCGATTGGAGCAGACGGGGTTTCCTTGCGAAGACAGTCAAAGGTTTCGCTTTTATTTGATGGCAAACGAAGGTGCTTATTCATGGAGGATGTGTTTCCACCCAGCAATCAGCTTGTCACAGATTTGGCATTTGGCTACAGGCTTGTCTTTCACTTTGGTGAAGTGAAGCCAAGCTTTTGAGCGTTTCAGATGTTCAGCCATCCTGTCGCTTCACTTCCTCCTGTGTCTGTGTTCGCAATCGCAACCAAATGAATGATCAAAGGAGCAGCACGTGATTCCATCCTTAATCGAATTAAAAATTGTATTACAGTCAATCACGTGCACGACACGGCAGCACACAGGCTTGACTGAGTCAGTGACAGGGCGTTTCACAGCGAATCCAGCGCACAGATCAGAGAGGGGAAGCACTCTGCGCAGCGGACCAGCAGCGCAGTGCAGCGCAGCAGCCACTACTCGATAACAGTATCGATAAGGTCGGACCTTATTGATTTTCGGGTTTCGGCTTATCGATACCCGGGTCCACCCGGGTATCGAGTCCCATCCCTACATGTGACAGATGTGAAAGAGTCTGGAGATGCCACAAAGCAAGTCAATAGTATCTGGCAACATCGAAATGACTCTATATATATTTAGCTGAGTGATGGATAGTTTCCCATTCGGTCCCTCTGTTTTGGCCGCTTCTTCCAGTTCACTTTTGGGACATGGAAGAATTGTCTCCAGCACAGTGCTGTTGATGAGAGAGGGGAAATCCTCCATGGTGACACATCGCGAGCTTCTCTGTCTTGCTGGTTGCACCTCTGTCTGCTCCCCTCTCTCTCTCCTCGCCTGCTCGCATGGAGACAACTCTATATCCTACATGAATATTATTCTCCGGGGCGTACGAGCAGGCGAGGAACACGCCTATATGGAGGTGTGCGCCGAGGTGACGCCAAGCGCAGCGGGGCAACACGCCCACAATTAGCGTTGCGTGTGGCGCTATTCGGGCACATAACGTGCGCTAACGCAAAATGACCGCCTTTATGACGATAGAGCCCTTCCACTGACAAGTGGACACTTTTGGACACTGTGGACACTTTTTTATATTTATTCTATCCTACTCTATTTTAATACTTTAGTACTTCTACTTAATTACTTTTATTATTTTACTGTTTGCCTTAATTGCCCTTTACATAGGGTACACTGTTTACACTGTTTGCCCTAGTTAACTGTTGCCTTATTGCCTTATTTGTTGTTTGCTGTGATTTTGTACGTACCAAGCTTATGTAACGGAGCCCACAGCATAAGCATTTCACACGTGTCTACTTGTACAACAGAGTGACAATACAAATCTTGAAACTTGACTTGCAAACACATAAGTAAGTTTCACTCTCACGTCAGTACACTAGGGGTAGAGATTTCAACTTACATTAGGGCTAAAGGCTAATGGTGAGGGAGGACATTGTTGGTTAAGCCTTAACCCATTTCAGCCTATTTTCGCCTAAAAAATAGCCTCTAAAACCTAAGTCCGATTTGATAATAGACCCCCAAATCCTGAACTTTTCATAGAAATGTCAACGCCTACTAAAATAGTGATATCTCAGCCTCTGTAGAAGATAAAAACACACTTTAAAAGGCATTTGAGAGCTGACACATGTGGCTTTCCTTGTAAAAGGTGTTTATTGGTATGACAATTCAATAGCATTGTCAAATATTGCTGTAAACACAGAAAATTTTTAAAAAACTAAAAAACGTATGAAAAAACAAGCAACAAATCACTCCAAACCACTCAAATAAAATCAAAAATGTGCTCCACACTGCCCCCTTGTGTCCCCTTGCAACCATAAAAAAAAATGCAGTCCATTTACCATCAAAGGGGCAAGTGTCTAAAGTGTCAGCTAGTGTTTAGCAAACACTTACAAAAAATGTCTGTAGTGTTTTCCAAAACACTCAATGTGGACAGGCAGGTCACACTGTATGCAGCCATACACAGTTAGCCCACTGCCTACTACATCTTTTTTGTCCAGCAACAACTGGCACTCCCTGCAGAGCTTCCGCTTCTCAAACACCTTCCCGAAGTCGTGCATTGGGGGACCTGTGGCTTCTCCTGACGTGCTGGGTGCTGGGGAGGCTGCCCTCCTCGATGTGCTTGGTGCTGGGGAGGCTCCCCTGCTCTCTGGAGTGGAAGGAGAGCCAAATGGAGAGGCTGGTCTGGAAGCTGGGGACAGAGGAGGAGGAGGAGAAGGAGGAGGGATCACAGGAGGGGCCCTCCTTGTCACCGGTGTGATGAGCTCCTCCAGCAAGGTCTCCAGCCAGTCCTTGTAATGTTTGTGCCTTCCTCCAACAGACCTGGCTGCAACGTAGGCGTTGTAGCACGACACAGACAGGCCCCAGAAGAACACACGCCGCCACCATTTCTTTGACCGATGATCGAAACCATAGTATCCAATCATCTGGTCGAGGAGATCCACACCTGGAACACACATGGAACTCTGTTTACATACGTACATTTTCACTCAAATGACCTCAGTGAATATAAGCTTACAGTATTTTAATTTTTGTTTATAAAACATAAATCTGTAAAACAAACCTTTCATGTGGCTCTGGTAGTCCGCCAGGCAAGCGGGCACTACCACATCAGCCCGGTGGGTCTCATCTCTCCTCCGCCTTACAGTCCCTGTTGCGCTGGGGTCATGGTGATTGGACAAGACCATCACCGTCTTTGTGTCTTGCCACACGCAGAAGGTGAGGTCATCCTGCTGTGCCACCCGGAACTCGTGCTTCCCCAGCGCAGCCCTCTTTGTCAGGCTGTGGTCCTTCGGCAGCCCCTTCCTATTGGCCCGAAGGGTGCCACAGCCGTACAGGAAAAGGCCGTTCATCTCCTGGAGGAGTTCTACACTGGTGTAGAAGTTGTCCATATAAATGGACAGGAAGGTGCCATTGTATGGCTTGGCGAGGTCCAGCACCACGCGCTGTGCCAGGCCCGTCTGCGGCGCCGCTTCACGTCCTGTGTACACCTGGGGAGTTTGCAAGAAGAAACACAAGTCTGAGGAAGGGCCTTGGGTGCTTGAAAGGTCACTCAAATAACAACACATTACAGAATACATATTTGCATATTCTTGGTGTGCTGATTTTTTTCCTTACTTTGAAGTGCGGAACGTAGCCTGTTGAGCTCTCCGCCATCACCCAAACCTTCACGCCCCATTTGGTTGGCTGGAATGAATGAATGAATGAATGTTTATTTCACACATTACCAAAAGATGCAGGTTACATAGGCAAAATAGAGGTGAGACAATTTGATCAGTACCTTCATTGGCAGGTATTGCCGGAAGCCAAGCCTGCCTTTGAACTTGATCATTGATTCGTCAATGCTGACTGTGCCGTTGACCTCATAGAGGTCCTGGAAGCGCTGGTTCAGGAAGTCCAGGTACCAGCGCAGTTTCCAGAGCTTATCAGCTGGGTCGCCTCGTGCGTTGTTATCTTGGAGGTGAAGGTATCTGAAGAGGTGAGAGAGGGGAGGATGGAAGAGGGGGGGTAGGGGAGGGGGGGTAATTAGACACATATTACAATATATTATAAACAATATAATGTCTTGTATATTGTATACAATATTGTATATTGTATTGTATATTATATACAAGTAGACACATCTTGGATGAAATGAAAAATTGTAGGCTATATCATTATATAGGTTAGTTACACTTGAGGGTTACAGGGTCTGTCTAAGTGCAGTGTCTGTCTTGGTGCAAAGAGTGAAGCGCATTCTCTCCACATTCCTGACAATTGAATAACAATAGGCCTACTAGGTGTTTGCCCACACACAATAGGTGTAGCAGCCGAGCCCAGCAGGGGTTTCTTACCCCAGTGTATAAGCTCGCTACTATGGCAATACTCCCACTACACCTCTAATACATTTGCAATATATTTCATTTCCCTTAGGGCATCATAACAATGGTACTAATGTTACATTTTATCTATCAAACTACTATTATTTATATAGCGCATCCTATTCAATGGGGCGCATCTATATCACGCAATGGTTATAATAACAAGGATAATATTATTGTTCTTAGCCTACCTCCAAATGGCGTCAAATCGGTCCCGGGACATATTCTGGCCGAAGTTGGTTTTGAAGATGTTTTTGGATAGCCGCCAGTACTCTCTTCGGACGGGAAGTTTCATTATCCCCATGGCGAGACACAGCCCAATGAATGTTTTCATTTCTTTCACTGTTACCGGGGTCCACTTGGCTGCTTTTTTGGCTGGGGGAATTGTGCGTCTCTGGTCGGCATATCGGTTCGTCTCCGTGACAAGACGGTCCCACATTTCCTCCGTGTAAATTTTCTCGAAAGAAAATAGAGGTGTGGAATCGGCTTGTAAGCCAACACCGCTTTTCACCCCGGGCACCCTTTTGAACGCTTTGACCGGCACAGGACGGTAACAGCGCTGCTCCGTTACCCAGTTTCCATGGAAGCCTTCGAATTGGTCTTCTTCGTCAGACTCATCGTCATCGTCATCCTGAAACATAGTTCTGACCCACTGATCTCTGTCCAAGGGCTGCCAATCGGGGTCTGTAACTGGGTCATCATTTAACTCTTCATCAACGGTGGAATGTTCAGAATATTCCGCGTCTTCAAAATCGCTTCCTTCGCTAATATTATTTTCTTCCTCCATCGCTCTAACAGATCCGCTCAAAGTGAAGAAAAAAAAAACTTTTCCTTCCCAAAACAATCCCAGAATGCATTGCGAGACCCCACGTGTGTTTTCTGAATGATTTCATTTGCCTAGAGACCGGAAATAGGCGAAAAACTACAGCTAAACTACAAATTGACGTAGACGTCATCCCGTCTTCAAAGGTATATTGACGCGAACGGCATCCCGTCTTTAAAGGGAGAATGACGCGAACGTCATCCCGTCTGAAATGGGTTAATGATGATTAGGTTAGGCATAACTGAGTAACTCCTAATCGTAACAACTAGTTGTGACACCGTAGCCTTTGTCCTTTTTGTAACAGGTTGATTTCAGGTGATGGTGAAGAACAAGGTGTGTTTGTGTGTAGCTGAAGTCAAAGGTGTTGTTAATCCTTTACACACCATAAATATGGAGTCCAGGTCTGTTTGATGCTCCTGGGCAGTCGGACCACTGGAAACCTCTGACCTCTCCTGGTCGACTCTGTTGAGAAGACATGATGTATTAGGTCATACAGGACATGCATGCGCTCTCTCCTGCTGCATCTTGATAGAAACATTATGAACATTGTGAAGGTATCTGTGTTTTTATGAAGAAGAAGATATGAAGAACAATTTCATGTTTTCATTAATCCTAAAATACAGAGAAAATAATTACTTATTTTCAGAAAGATGTTTCGGCCGCACAAAGGACCGATCCTCCATCGTGCGCTGTTTCGCTACCCTTGACCAGCCAATCAGAGTGATTTCTGTCACCAATGATCCAACGCCAATTCAAAGCCACCGACAAAGCCAACTAGTGTCAACGGAAATACTAGAGCTATCTATCTATGTATCTATCTGCCCCAAAAACAAGGTCACAGAGCGTCATGAAACGATCAAATGTCTAGCTATCCCCACCCTGATTAGCTACAGAACAAACAAAGATTATCTCTCAGCACGTCCTGTTCCAGGACCAAGCCTAGTATCTGTTCTCCAGGGACACTCTGAAAAGCATTTACAAAATCAACCCAGCAATGCAACTATCAAGGCTGCACTGCTAAATATTAGGTCACTTGTAAGCAAGTCGCTTCTAATAAACGATCTCATTACGAGTCATAAACTGGACCTCATGTTCCTCACAGAGACCTGGCTTGATCTAAACAACAGGGAATATGTTCTTAATGAGTCAGCCCCACCTAACTTTAACTACATTGACGCCCCCAGAGTCGGTAAGAAGGGGGGAGGAGTAGCTATTATTTTCTCTGATGTTTTTCAATGCAAGCAGGTATCGTTTGGCGACTTTTCATCGTTTGAATATCTGGCCGCTGTTCTGAAGTGCTCTCCCTCTATTTTACTACTGATTATATACAGACCACCTAAGTACTCTAGTAGTTTTTTTGATGAATTTTCAGAACTCCTTTCTATAATCTCCATAGAACATGACTGTTTAACTATTGCAGGAGATTTTAATATTCATATTGACAACCCCAATGATAATAATGCCAAAGAATTGCATAACCTCCTTCACACTTTTGACCTGTTACAACATGTCTCTGGGCCCACTCACAATCGAGGCCATACCCTAGATTTATTTATCACCAAGGGCTTTGAGTCATCGTTTCTTTCAGCTAGTGATGTTGCTCTGTCCGACCATCTCTGTATCTTTCTTGAACTCAAGATCACCCCTATCGCTCTTACTCGGTCAAAAACCATCAAAAAGTGTCACATCAACGAGAGCACTAGCACACGGTTCATGGAGGCTTTCTCGCTGGCCCCTTCCCTCCCCTCAGCCTCTGTCAATGATCTCCTAGATAACTTCAATTCTAAAACCCTAAAGGCTATTGATGCTGTAGCTCCCATTAGATCTAAACTAATCTCCGGTAAGAAAAAAGCACCATGGAGAAACGCTCCCTCTGTAAATAACAAAAAAAGAGATTGTAGGAAAGCCGAGCGCAAATGGCGGAAAACTAAACTTCACATCGATTATGACATCTATAAAAATAGTCTTCACTCCTACAACCAGGAACTAAAAAATTCCAGAAAATTCTTCTTCTCCGACATTATCAGCAAAAACACCAATGACGCTCGCACTCTTTTTGCCACTGTTGACAGGCTGACAAACCCCCCCCCACAAATTGCCCCTGATCTTCTATCCAATGTCAAATGCAATGAATTTGCGACCTTCTTTAGGGATAAAATTATAAATATCAGACTAACTATTTCCACATCAAGAACAAATGTGGCTCCGCCGCACCCACAGAATAGGTGCTTAATTAACATGACTCAGTTCAATGTCATTGACCACAAGAAACTAGAAGAAACGATACGAGGCCTTAAATCCTCATCGTGTTGCCTAGACACCCTGCCAACAAGCTTTCTAAAAAATGTCAACAGTTGCCTGGCGACCGACATACTGAAGATAATTAATACCTCTCTTCTTACAGGCATTTTTCCAAAATCTCTAAAAACTGCAGTTGTTAAGCCCTTGCTAAAGAAGCGTAGCCTCGACCCCTCTATAATCAGCAATTACAGACCAATATCAAATCTTCCCTTTATTAGCAAAATACTCGAAAAAACTGTCTACCAACAACTCAATACCTTTCTATCCTCCAATGACCTCCTAGATCCCTTCCAATCAGGCTTCCGACCCCATCATAGCACCGAAACTGCGCTTATCAGAGTTATAAATGACATCCGAATGAACACTGATTCAGGTAAAATCTCAATCTTAGTGTTACTAGACCTCAGCGCTGCCTTTGATACGGTTGACCACGAAATTCTATTGGACAGACTGGAAAACTGGGTCGGGCTTTCCGGCACGGTCCTAGAGTGGTTCAGATCTTATCTGCAAGACAGGCACTACTTTGTCTCCATTGGCAACTACACATCTGACCAAACCAAAATGACATGTGGGGTACCCCAAGGATCAATTTTAGGTCCTGTCCTGTTTAACCTTTATATGCTCTCTCTGGGCCTAATTATGCAAAAAAACAAAATAGCTTATCATAGCTATGCAGATGACACCCAACTCTACATAGCCCTCTCATCGGATGACTATGCCCCCATAGAGACACTGTGTCAGTGCCTTGCGCAAATTAATGATTGGATGTGCCAGAATTTTCTCCAACTTAATAAAGACAAAACAGAGATAATTGTCTTCGGCAAAAAAGAAGATAGGCTCAAAGTTACTGCTCACCTCGAATCCCTATCTTTGAAGCCAAAGGACCAGGTAAAAAATCTTTGCATTATTATTGACTCTGATCTAAATTTCAACTCCCACATCAAGCTTATAAGAAAATCTGCCTTCTATCATCTAAAAAATATAGCAAGGATTAGAGGCTATATGTCCAAACAAGATCTTGAAAAACTAATTCATGCTTTCATTTCTAGCAGGCTAGACTACTGCAACAGTCTTTTCAATGGTCTTCCCAAAAAAGCTATTAAACAACTACAGCTCATTCAGAATGCGGCTGCTAGAGTTCTAACAAGAACCAAGAAAGCTGAACACATTACACCAGTTCTCAAATCCCTGCATTGGCTGCCAGTAAATCTTAGAATAGACTTTAAAATTCTGCTAATAGTTTACAAATCTCTCAACGGGTCAGGCCCACACTACATCTCTGAAATGCTTCTACACTATGAACCATCCAGATCCCTGAGATCTTCAGGCACTGGTCTACTAATTGTCCCGAGGACCAAATCAAAACATGGTGAAGCCGCGTTCTCCCACTATGCCTCTCATAACTGGAACAAACCCCCTGAACACATTACTGTAGATCTGCCCCTACTCTGCCTATTTTTAAATCCAAGCTAAAGACCTTTATGTTTACTCTTGCTTTTAACTGCTACTAAACTACTGCCTCTCTCGGCCTGTAATTTTTTATTTTTTATTTTTTTTCCTGTACATTTCCAACAAATGGACTGTACATGTAATAATAATACTGAAGAATGCCTTGTAACTTATTTAAAACAGAAATAATGTTTCATGTTTGTTAATTTGAGTATATATTTTAACTAAAACTGTCGGCTGTGTTTTTTATGTGTTTTTTATATGTGCATTGCTTTGCTGCTTGTTTTTTCGATTATTTTTTTGTAAAGCACCTTGAATTGCCTTTGTGTATGAAAGGTGCTATATAAATAAAATTTGACTTGACTTGACTTGACTATCTATCTATCTATCTATCTATCTCTGATGACTGTGAGTCTGACGACAGTATACAATAAATATAGATGCATAAAGGAGCCAGAGTGTGCAATGCATTTTTCTACTTAAGTTCACTCCCAGTGGTCGGCACCTTACCACAACCTTTGATGTGCGACTGTGTGTTACTTTTCCTTTGATGTGAATCTGACAACAGCATCTGAAATAAATACCTTTGATCAGTAGACTGCTGTCCATCTTTGAAGCTAATAGGGCGATGCATAGACCAGTCACTCTTCATGGACACACAGCTGGGCTCAGGGGAGTCTGCTCTCTCCTGCTGCATCCTGAGAGAAACACATTATGGACATTTATTGTGAAGGTATGTGTGTCTTTATGAAGAAGACAGTTTCATGTTTTTCATTCTTGTTTATGTTCCAGGGCCGAATAATATGGTATCTGCTGAAACCATAACGGACAACTTCAGTGTTGCGCTGTCCCATTCAGCAGATCAACCGTTTGTTTGTCTTGCGGATTTTAATACACAGCCTTCAACTAACCTGAGGATTTTTATTGTGAAGAGAAAGAGAACAGGATCAGAATCAGAAACACTTCATTGCCAAATGCATCACAAGGACAGACAGGAATTAATTCTGGTCAATCAGCACACTCCACAAGATACAAATAAACATACATACATATACGACAGTGAAGACAAGACACTCAGGACATGAATGAGCATGTAGTTGGTTACCACAACCAATAGTTTTGACTAAAAAATGCAGCTATGCACTCATAAAAGCACTCATAAAAACAATAAAATCACCAGAACTAGGATAAAAAATTAAAATATAGAGATGCATGGATTAAAATAGTAAGATAAAGTGCTCTAAAAAGGGGGGGCAATGCAAGCATCAGATTGTGTCTGAATGAGCCCTAAGTCTTCTGTTTCGGGAATCTACTCAACCTCCTACAATTTGCTTATAAATGGCACAGGGGGACAGAGGACACGCCTCTCACTATGATGGACCAATAGCCAGACACCTACAACAATCAAAAGCATTTTGAATTTGGATTCTAACACTATGCATATTGACACACATTTAGAACGACTTTTTAAGATGAACATGAATGGTGGCCTCAAGAGAGTTTTTACTATTTTACTATTCAGGTGAGCTTGTGTTACAGTGGGGTGCCACAAGGATGCGCGTTGCCACCATTTCTGTTTTGCGCTTACAGAAGCCTTACACCAATGAAATGACTGTTCAGAATGAGAATCACTTTTGATTTGATGTGAAATGGTCTGTGTTCTGGGCAGTTCAAAGCAGCGTACTCCCCCAGTTTGAAGTCCATCAGACAAATGGTTCTTGAGATAAACCGCTTTTTGTGTTGACACGATGCCGAATTGCATGAAATTCGGTGCCCCGTCTATGTGCCGACAGCCCGCATGCCCACAACCCACAAGCAGAACCAGCTAAGCGAGGCGGTGTGCAGCGTGTCGGTGGACCGGCTGGAGCTAACCTCTCCCAGCCCCCACACCTAAACCTAACCTCCCCCAGCCCCCAGCCCCCACGCCTAAACCTAACCTCCCCCAGACCCTAACCCTAAACCTAACCTCTCCCACCCCCCATGCCTAAACCTAACCTCCCACAGACCCTAACCCTAAACCTAACCTCTCCCACCCCCACGCCTAAACCCAGTTTTGGGGGTAACTCATTACAAAAGTAACATATTACATGTAATATATTACTTTTAGCAGTAACTCAGTAATATAACTTATTACTTATAGGATTTCAGTAATATTATACCAGTTACTTTGTCAAGTAACTCAAGTTACAAATTGAGTTACATTTTATTAAATCAATGCACATATTTCAAAAAGATACAATCATTTCCTAATCAAACTGTGTATTTTTATGCAAATAACCACTATTTTGACAACAATAACAAAGGAAAATGATAACATTTAGAATTTTGGATTGTTTACACTGACTTCAAGGCGGTTGAAATTATTTTTGGGATGGTTCCGGGGCAACAATGTCATTCTGCTGCTGCTGTTGTTTTGGTAAAAGTAATGCAAAAATAGTGTAATAAGTAACGAGTTACTCTACACAGAAAGTAATTGTAAAGTAACGTATTACTTTTAAATGAAAGTAACAAGTAATATGTAGTATATTCCATTTTGAAAGTAACTTGCCCAACACTACATAACCTCCCCCAGACTCTAACCCTAAACCTAACCTCTCCCACCCCCCCCACGCCTATACCTAACCTCCCCCAGACCCTAACCCTAAACCTAACCTCTCACACCTAAACCATAAGCTCCCCCAGACCCTAACCCTAAACCTAACCTCTCCCACGCCCCACAAATTTGGGACTGAACTCTGTCAGGTCTCCCTAAGCGCACCCCCCCAGTTGGAAGTCGATATGACGATTCTCGAAATAAACCACTTTTTGTGTTGCCGGTAGGTGCCGCTATGCCGAATTGCATTTTCTGCCTTAGGCCAACAGCAAAGTTGGGGAGTGAGAGGGGATGACATGCGGCAAAGGACCTCGGGTCGGATTTTAACCCATGTCGGCCGCACAAAGGACCGAGCCTCCGTCGTGCGCTGTTTCACTACCCCTGACCAGCCAATCAGAGTGATTTCTGTGACCAATGACCCAACGCCAATTCAAAGCTGCCGACAAAGCCAACTAGTGTGAACGGTGCGGGACACACTGCAAATACTAGAGCTATCTATCTATCTATCTATCTATCTATCTATCTATCTATCTATCTATCTATCTATCTATCTATCTATCTCTGATGACTGTGAATCTGACAACAGTATACAATAAATATAGATGCATAATGGACATAATGCAACACATTTTTCGACTTAAGTTCACTCCCAGTGGTCGGCACCTTACCACAACCTTTGACCCAACGCCGATTCAAAGCTGCCGACAAAGCCAACTAGTGTCAACGGTGCGGGACGCACTGCAAATACTAGATCGATCGATCTATCTCTCTCTCTCTCTCTCTCTCTCTCTCTCTCTCTCTCTCTATCTATCTATCTATCTATCTATCTATCTATCTATCTATCTATCTCTCTCTCTCTCTCTATCTATCTATCTATCTATCTATCTCTCTATCTATCTATCTATAGCCGTTTTCCCACATGCGCTTTGTACCGCTAAATGACCGGAACGTGGTCTAATGCCTGCATGTGTGAAAGTTGTCGTGCCGGTATAAGCATCATCCGTCATCGCGGAGATTTCACCAGTTTCGAGCCAGTCAGAAGACCGGGTATGCGCGATAGCGGACTCAAGTGTAGAACGGGTCCAGTCATTTCCCGCGACACTCTCATGGGCGAGGTGTACACACGTTGCTTAATGTTCCAGCGGGCATAATCTAATCATTCGCGCACATTAAAGCAAACTGGCGAAATGATCTTGTGAGAATAAGAGCAGTAGCCTATGTCAGCTTCATGTGTGGGTGTGCTGATTTTCCCCTCTCTCCTCTCTGCTGCCTGCTCGCTCTCTGGCCACAGTCCGTCCTCCTCCTTCAGTCAGCCCGACAGGGACACAGACGAAGCAAATGCACGAAGCGAAATGTGGAAGTATTTTGCTTACGTTGCCGACAGCGAAGGCAAGCCCGGACACATCAAACGAAGCCAGTCTGTAAAAAGTGCTTCAACGACGCAGGTGAACGGATAAACAAGAAAACTTATTTCACCATCAAGAGTTTTGCCGACACGTCACTCCCCACCCGCTCTGCAGTGCCGCCCCGCCCCCCAACATACAGGCAATTTCGCTGCTAGATTCCGATATGCGAGAGGAGAGGTGTGAAGGGAAATGTCCGATATTGACTTACAGGTAATTTTCCGGTACGCATGTGGGAAAACGGTCTCTCTCTCTCTCTCCTCTCTCTCTCTCTCTCTCTCTCTCTCTCTCTCTCTCTCTCTCTCTCTCTCTCTCTCTCTCTCTCTCTCTCTCTCTCTGATGACTGTGAATCTGACAACAGTATATAATAAATATAGATGCATATGGAGCCAGAGTGGGCAACGCATTTTTCTACTTAAGTTCACTCCCAGTGGTCGGCACCTTACCACAACCTTTGCTGTGCGACTGTGTGTTACTTTTCCTTTGATGTGAATCTGACAACAGCATCTGAAATAAATACCTCTGATCAGTAGACTGCTGTCCATCTTTGAAGTTCAAAGGGGGATCCATAGACCGGTCACTCTTCATGGACAGACAGCTGGGCTCAGGGGAGTCTGCTCTCTCCTGCTGCATCCTGAGAGAAACATTATGAACATTGTGAAGGTATATGTGTCTTTATGAAGAAGACAGTTTAATGTTTTTCATTCTTGTTTATGTTCCAGGGCCGAATAATATGGTATCTGCTGAAACCATAACTGACAACTTCAGTGTTGCGCTGTCCCATTCAGCAGATCAACCGTTTGTTCATCTTGCAGATTTTAATACACAGCCTTCAACTAACCTGAGGATTTTTATTGTGAAGAGAAAGAGAACAGATATACAGCTGCGATTTTTGAGAGAGAAGAGAAGAGAAGAAGAGACGAAATGAGTGAAACAGAGCAGAGCTGTATGTGTGTGTGTGTGTGTGTGTGTGTGTGTGTGTGTGTGTGTGTGTGTGTGTGTGTGTGGGTGTGTGTGTGTGTGTGTGTGTGTGTGTGTGTGTGTGTGTGTGTGTGTGTGTGTGTGTGTGGCATCTAGACTGGCCAGTGGAGCGTGACGTAGGGCTGCCTCCCCCAAAAGTTGTATCGCCCTGAGCTCTCTCGCCGTACGACCTATGCGTGTTTTTCATGCATACCCTGCATCGCCCACTGCCGGAGCCTGTCGGACTACCCCCATTGACTATGAATAGAGCACGGAGGGTCAATGCCAGCGTCAGATTGTGTCTGAATGAGCCCTAAGTCTTCTGTTTCGAGAATCTACTCAACCTCCTACAATTTGCTTATAAATGGCACAGGGGGACAGAGGACACACCTCTCACTATGATGGACCAATAGCCAGACACCTACAACAATCAAAAGCATTTTGAATTTGGATTCTAACACTATGCAAATTGACACACATTTAGAACGACTTTTTAAGATGAACATGAATGGTGGCTTCAAGAGAGTTTTTACTATTTTACTATTCAGATGAGCTTGTGTTACAGTGGGGTGCCACAAGGATGCGTGTTGCCACCATTTCTGTTGGGCAGTTCAAAGCAGCGTACTCCCCCAGTTTGAAGTCCATCAGACAAATGGTTCTTGAGATAAACCGCTTTTTGTGTTGACACGATGCCGAATTGCATGAAATTCGGTGCCCCGTCTATGTGCCGACAGCCCGCAGTGCCGACAACCCACAAGCAGAACCAGCTGAGCGAGGCAGTGTGCAGCGTGTCGGTGGACCCGCTGGAGCTAACCTCTCCCAGCCCCCATGCCTAAACCTAACCTCCCCCAGACCCTAACCCTAAACCTAACCTCTCCCACCCCCACGCCTAAACCCAGTTTTGGGGGTAACTCATTACAAAAGTAACATATTACATGTAATATATTACTTTTAGCAGTAACTCAGTAATATAACTTATTACTTATCGGATTTCAGTAATATTATACCAGTTACTTTGTCAAGTAACTCAAGTTACAAATTGAGTTACATTTTATTAAATCAATGCACATATTTCGAAAAGATACAATAATTTCCTAATCAAACTGTGTATTTTTATGCAAATAAGCACTATGTTGACAACAATAACAAAGGAAAATGATAACATTTAGAATTTTGGATTGTTTACACTGACTTCAAGGCGGTTGAAATTATTTTTGGGATGGTTCCGGGGCAACGATGTCATTTAGCTGCTGCACTGTTGTTTTGGTAAAAGTAATGCAAAAATAGTGTAATAAGTAACGAGTTACTCTACACAGAAAGTAATATTGTGAAGTAACATATTACTTTTAAATGAAAGTAACAAGTAATATGTAGTATATTACATTTTGAAAGTAACTTGCCCAACACTACATAACCTCCCCCAGACCCTAACCCTAAACCTAACCTCTCTCACCCCCCCACGCCTAAACCTAACCTCCCCCAGACCCTAACCCTAAACCTAACCTCTCACGCCTAAACCATAAGCTCCCCCAGACCCTAACCCTAAACCCAACTTCTCCCATGCCCCACGAATTTGGGACTGAACTCTGTCAGGTCTCCCTAAGCGCACCCCCCCAGTTTGAAGTCGATATGACGATTCTCGAAGTAAACCACTTTTTGTGTTGCCGGTAGGTGGCGCTATGCCGAATTGCATTTTCTGCCTTAGGCCAACAGCAAAGTTGGGGAGTGAGAGGGGATGACATGCGGCAAAGGACCTCGGGTCGGATTTGAACCCACGTCGGCCGCAGGAAGGACCGAGCCTCCGTCGTGCGCTGTTTCGCTACCCCTGACCAGCCAATCACAGTGATTTCTGTCACCAATGATCCAACGCCAATTCAAAGCTGCCGACAAAGCCAACTAGTGTCAACGGTGCGGGACACACTGCAAATACTAGAGCTATCTATCTATCTATCTATCTATCTATCTATCTATCTATCTATCTATCTATCTATCTATCTATCTCTGATGACTGTGAATCTGACAACAGTATACAATAAATATAGATGCATAATGGACATAATGGAACGCATTTTTCGACTTAAGTTCACTCCCAGTGGTCGGCACCTTACCACAACCTTTGGTGTGCGACTGTGTGTTACTTTTCCTTTGATGTGAATCTGACAACAGCATCTGAAATAAATACCTTTTGTCAGTAGACTGCTGTCCATCTTTGAAGTTCAAAGGGGGATCCATAGACCGGTCACTCTTCATGGACACACAGCTGGGCTCAGGAGAGTCTGCTCTCTGCTGCTGCATCCTGAGAGAAACACATTATTGACATTGTGAAGGTATATGTGTCTTTATGAAGAAGACACTTTCATGTTTTTCATTCTTGTTTATGTTCCAGGGCCGAATAATATGGTATCTGCTGAAACCATAACTGACAACTTCAGTGTTGCGCTGTCCCATTCAGCAGATCAACCGTTTGTTCATCTTGCAGATTTTAATACACAGCCTTCAACTAACCTGAGGATTTTTATTGTGAAGAGAAAGAGAACAGAATCAGAATCAGAAACACTTTATTGCCAAATGCATCACAAGGACAGACAGGAATTAATCAATCAGAGTGATTTCTGTCACCAATGACCCAACGCCGATTCAAAGCTGCCGACAAAGCCAACTAGTGTCAACGGTGCGGGACGCACTGCAAATACTAGAGCTATCTATCTATCTAATGTTCTCTCTCTCTCTCTCTCTCTCTCTCTCTCTCTCTCTCTCTCTCTCTCTCTCTATCTATCTCTCTCTATCTCTATCTATCTATCTATCTATCTATCTATCCATCTATCTATCTATCTATCTATCTATCTATCTATCTCTGATGACTGTGAGTCTGACGACAGTATACAATAAATATAGATGCATAAAGGAGCCAGAGTGTGCAATGCATTTTTCTACTTAAGTTCACTCCCAGTGGTCGGCACCTTACCACAACCTTTGATGTGCGACTGTGTGTTACTTTTCCTTTGATGTGAATCTGACAACAGCATCTGAAATAAATACCTTTGATCAGTAGACTGCTGTCCATCTTTGAAGCTAATAGGGCGATGCATAGACCAGTCACTCTTCATGGACACACAGCTGGGTACAGGGGAGTCTGCTCTCTCCTGCTGCATCCTGAGAGAAACACATTATGGACATTGATGTTGAAGGTATGTGTGTCTTTATGAAGAAGACAGTTTCATGTTTTTCATTCTTGTTTATGTTCCAGGGGCGAATAATATGTTATCTGCTGAAACCATAACTGACAACTTCAGTGTTGCGCTGTCCCATTCAGCAGATCAACCGTTTGTTCATCTTGCAGATTTTAATACACAGCCTTCAACTAACCTGAGGATTTTTATTGTGAAGAGAAAGAGAACAGAATCAGAATCAGAAACACTTCATTGCCAAATGCATCACAAGGACAGACAGGAATTAATTCTGGTCAATCAGCACACTCGACAAGATACAAATAAACATACATACATATACGACAGTGAAGACAAGACACTCAGGACATGAACGAGCATGTAGTTGGTTACCACAACCAATAGTTTTGACTAAAAAATGCAGCTATGCACTCATAAAAGCACTCATAAAAACAATAAAATCACCAGAACTAGGATAAAAAATTAAAATATAGAGATGCATGGATTAAAATAGTAAGATAAAGTGCTCTAAAAAGGGTGACTGGAACGACGGGGGGGGGGGGGGGGGGGTCCATGACCTCAGATGTGATTGGACTTGTTGAGGAGAGAGACAGCCCTCGGGAAGAAACTGTTTAGGTGGCGTGTGGTTCTGGTTTTGATATACAGCCGCGATTTTTGAGAGAGAAGAGAAGAAGAGACGAAAGGAGTGAAACAGAGCAGAGCTCTGTGTGTGTGTGTGTGTGTGTGTGTGTGTGTGTGTGTGTGTGTGTGTGTGTGTGTGTGTGTGTGTGTGTGTGTGTGTGTGTGGCATCTAGACTGGCCAGTGGAGCGTGACATAGGGCTGCATCCCCCAAAAGTTGGATCGCCCTGAGCTCTCTCGCCCTATGACCTATGCGTGTTTTTCACGCATACCCTGCGTCGCCCACTGCCGGAGCCTGTCGGACTACCCCCATTGACTATGAATGGAGCACGGAGGGTCAATGCGAGCGTCAGATTGTGTCTGAATGAGCCCTAAGTCTTCTGTTTCGAGAATCTACTCAACCTCTACACGCCTCTCACTATGATGGACCAATAGCCAGACACCTACAACAATCAAAAGCATTTTGAATTTGGATTCTAACACTATGCAAATTGACACACATTTAGAACGACTTTTTAAGATGAACATGAATGGTGGCCTCAAGAGAGTTTTTACTATTTTACTATTCAGATGAGCTTGTGTTACAGTGGGACGTGTTGCCACCATTTCTGTTTTGCGCTTACAGAAGCCTTACACCAATGAAATGACTGTTCAGAATCACTTTTGATGACTCTTCACAGCAGTAATGTCAAGCAGTTTAAATATGCTGATGATATGGTCTTGGTTGTCTTCTCGTGGAAGACAATACCACACATGAGGATACTTACTCCAGCCAGGTCACTATACTGTACTGTAGGATGCTTACTCCAGCCAGGTCCCTATACTGTACTGCCGGATGCTTACTCCAGCCAGGTCACTATACTGTACTGCAGGATGGTTACTCCAGCCAGGTCACTATACTGTACTGCAGGATACTTACTCCAGCCAGGTCACTATACTGTACTGCAGGATGCTTACTCCAGCCAGGTCACTACACTGTACTGCAGGATACTTACTCCAGCCAGGTCACTATACTGTACTGCAGGATGCTTACTCCAGCCAGGTCACTATACTGTACTGCAGGATACTTACTCCAGCCAGGTCACTATACTGTACTGCAGGATGCTTACTCCAGCCAGGTCACTATACTGTACTGCAGGATACTTACTCCAGCCAGGTCACTATACTGTACTGCAGGATACTTACTCCAGCCAGGTCACTATACTGTACTGCAGGATGCTTACTCCAGCCAGGTCACTATACTGTACTGCAGGATGCTTACTCCAGCCAGGTCACTATACTGTACTGCAGGATGCTTACTCCAGCCAGGTCACTATACTGTACTGCAGGATGCTTAATCCAGCCAGGTCACTATACTGTACTGCAGGATGCTTACTCCAGCCAGGTCACTATACTGTACTGCCGGATGCTTACTCCATCTAGGTCACTATACTGTACTGCAGGATGCTTACTCCAGCCAGGTCACTGTACTGCAGGATGCTTACTCCAGCCAGGTCACTATACTGTACTGCAGGATGCTTACTCCAGCCAGGTCACTATACTGTACTGCCGGATGCTTACTCAGCCAGGTCACTATACTGTACTGCCGGATGCTTACTCCAGCCAGGTCACTATACTGTAATGCAGGATGCTTACTCCAGCCAGGTCACTATACTGTACTGCAGGATGCTTACTCCATCTAGGTCACTATACTGTACTGCAGGATGCTTACTCCAGCCAGGTCACTATACTGTACTGCAGCATGCTTACTCCAGCCAGGTCACTATACTGTAATGCAGGATGCTTAGTCCATCTAGGTCACTATACTGTACTGCAGGATGCTTACTCCAGCCAGGTCACTATACTGTACTGCCGGATGCTTACTCCAGCCAGGTCACTATACTGTACTGCAGGATGCTTACTCCAGCCAGGTCACTATACTGTACTGCAGGATGCTTACTCCAGCCAGGTCACTATACTGTACTGCAGGATGCTTACTCCAGCCAGGTCACTGTACTGTACTGCAGGATGCTTACTCCAGCCAGGTCACTGTACTGTACTGCAGGATGCTTACTCCAGCCAGGTCACTATACTGTACTGCAGGATGCTTACTCCAGCCAGGTCACTATACTGTACTGTAGGATGCTTACTCCAGCCAGGTCACTGTACTGTACTACAGGATGCTTACTCCAGCCAGGTCACTGTACTGCAGGATGCTTACTCCAGCCAGGTCACTGTACTGCAGGATGCTTACTCCAGCCAGATCACTATACTGTACTGTAGGATGCTTACTCCAGCCAGGTCACTATACTGTACTGCAGGATGCTTACTCCAGCCAGGTCACTATACTGTACTGCAGGATGCTTACTCCAGCCAGGTCACTGTACTGCAGGATGCTTACTCCAGCCAGGTCACTGTACTGTACTACAGGATGCTTACTCCAGCCAGGTCACTATACTGTACTGCCGGATGCTTACTCCAGCCAGGTCACTATACTGTACTGCAGATTGCTTACTCCAGCCAGGTCACTGTACTGCAGGATGCTTACTCCAGCCAGGTCACTATACTGTACTGTAGGATGCTTACTCCAGCCAGGTCACTATACTGTACTGCAGGATACTTACTCCAGCCAGGTCACTATACTGTACTGCAGGATGCTTACTCCAGCCAGGTCACTATACTGTACTGCAGGATACTTACTCCAGCCAGGTCACTATACTGTACTGCAGGATGCTTACTCCAGCCAGGTCACTATACTGTACTGCAGGATACTTACTCCAGCCAGGTCAGTATACTGTACTGCAGGATACTTACTCCAGCCAGGTCACTATACTGTACTGCAGGATGCTTACTCCAGCCAGGTCACTATACTGTACTGCAGGATGCTTACTCCAGCCAGGTCACTATACTGTACTGCAGGATGCTTACTCCAGCCAGGTCACTATACTGTACTGCAGGATGCTTAATCCAGCCAGGTCACTATACTGTACTGCAGGATGCTTACTCCAGCCAGGTCACTATACTGTACTGCCGGATGCTTACTCCAGCCAGGTCACTATACTGTAATGCAGGATGCTTACTCCATCTAGGTCACTATACTGTACTGCAGGATGCTTACTCCAGCCAGGTCACTATACTGTAATGCAGGATGCTTACTCCATCTAGGTCACTATACTGTACTGCAGGATGCTTACTCCATCTAGGTCACTATACTGTAATGCAGGATGCTTACTCCATCTAGGTCACTATACTGTACTGCAGGATACTTACTCCAGCCAGGTCACTGTACTGCAGGATGCTTACTCCAGCCAGGTCACTATACTGTACTGCAGGATGCTTACTCCAGCCAGGTCACTATACTGTACTGCAGGATGCTTACTCCAGCCAGGTCACTATACTGTACTGCCGGATGCTTACTCCAGCCAGGTCACTATACTGTAATGCAGGATGCTTACTCCAGCCAGGTCACTATACTGTACTGCAGGATGCTTACTCCATCTAGGTCACTATACTGTACTGCAGGATGCTTACTCCAGCCAGGTCACTATACTGTACTGCAGCATGCTTACTCCAGCCAGGTCACTATACTGTAATGCAGGATGCTTACTCCATCTAGGTCACTATACTGTACTGCAGGATGCTTACTCCAGCCAGGTCACTATACTGTACTGCCGGATGCTTACTCCAGCCAGGTCACTATACTGTACTGCAGGATGCTTACTCCAGCCAGGTCACTATACTGTACTGCAGGATGCTTACTCCAGCCAGGTCACTATACTGTACTGCAGGATGCTTACTCCAGCCAGGTCACTGTACTGCAGGATGCTTACTCCAGCCAGGTCACTGTACTGCAGGATGCTTACTCCAGCCAGGTCACTATACTGTACTGCCGGATGCTTACTCCAGCCAGGTCACTATACTCTACTGCAGGATGCTTACTCAGCCAGGTCACTATACTGTACTGCAGGATACTTACTCCAGCCAGGTCACTATACTCTACTGCAGGATGCTTACTCCAGCCAGATCACTATACTGTACTGCAGGATGCTTACTCCAGCCAGGTCACTATACTGTACTGCAGGATGCTTACTCCAGCCAGGTCACTGTACTGTACTGCAGGATGCTTACTCCAGCCAGGTCACTGTACTGTACTGCAGGATGCTTACTCCAGCCAGGTCACTATACTGTACTGCAGGATGCTTACTCCAGCCAGGTCACTATACTGTACTGCAGGATGCTTACTCCAGCCAGGTCACTATACTGTACTGCAGGATGCTTACTCCAGCCAGGTCACTGTACTGCAGGATGCTTACTCCAGCCAGGTCACTGTACTGCAGGATGCTTACTCCAGCCAGGTCACTATACTGTACTGCAGGATGCTTACTCCAGCCAGGTCACTATACTGTACTGCAGGATGCTTACTCCAGCCAGGTCACTATACTGTACTGCAGGATGCTTACTCCAGCCAGGTCACTGTACTGCAGGATGCTTACTCCAGCCAGGTCACTGTACTGCAGGATGCTTACTCCAGCCAGGTCACTATACTGTACTGCAGGATGCTTACTCCAGCCAGGTCACTGTACTGTACTACAGGATGCTTACTCCAGCCAGGTCACTGTACTGCAGGATGCTTACTCCAGCCAGGTCACTGTACTGCAGGATGCTTACTCCAGCCAGATCAATATACTGTACTGTAGGATGCTTACTCCAGCCAGGTCACTATACTGTACTGCAGGATGCTTACTCCAGCCAGGTCACTATACTGTACTGCAGGATGCTTACTCCAGCCAGGTCACTATACTGTACTGCAGGATGCTTACTCCAGCCAGGTCACTGTACTGCAGGATGCTTACTCCAGCCAGGTTACTGTACTGTACTACAGGATGCTTACTCCAGCCAGGTCACTATACTGTACTGCTGGATGCTTACTCCAGCCAGGTCACTATACTGTACTGCAGATTGCTTACTCCAGCCAGGTCACTGTACTGCAGGATGCTTACTCCAGCCAGGTCACTATACTGTACTGTAGGATGCTTACTCCAGCCAGGTCACTATACTGTACTGCAGGATGCTTACTCCAGCCAGGTCACTATACTGTACTGCCGGATGCTTACTCCAGCCAGGTCACTATACTGTACTGCAGATTGCTTACTCCAGCCAGGTCACTGTACTGCAGGATGCTTACTCCAGCCAGGTCACTATACTCTACTGCAGGATGCTTACTCCAGCCAGATCACTATACTGTACTGCAGGATGCTTACTCCAGCCAGGTCACTATACTGTACTGCAGGATGCTTACTCCAGCCAGGTCACTGTACTGTACTGCAGGATGCTTACTCCAGCCAGGTCACTGTACTGTACTGCAGGATGCTTACTCCAGCCAGGTCACTATACTGTACTGCAGGATGCTTACTCCAGCCAGGTCACTATACTGTACTGCAGGATGCTTACTCCAGCCAGGTCACTATACTGTACTGCAGGATGCTTACTCCAGCCAGGTCACTATACTGTACTGCAGGATGCTTACTCCAGCCAGGTCACTGTACTGCAGGATGCTTACTCCAGCCAGGTCACTGTACTGTACTACAGGATGCTTACTCCAGCCAGGTCACTATACTGTACTGCCGGATGCTTACTCCAGCCAGGTCACTATACTGTACTGCAGATTGCTTACTCCAGCCAGGTCACTGTACTGCAGGATGCTTACTCCAGCCAGGTCACTATACTGTACTGTAGGATGCTTACTCCAGCCAGGTCATTATACTGTACTGCAGGATGCTTACTCCAGCCAGGTCACTATACTGTACTGCCGGATGCTTACTCCAGCCAGGTCACTATACTGTACTGCAGATTGCTTACTCCAGCCAGGTCACTGTACTGCAGGATGCTTACTCCAGCCAGGTCACTATACTGTACTGTAGGATGCTTACTCCAGCCAGGTCACTATACTGTACTACAGGATGCTTACTCCAGCCAGGTCACTATACTCTACTGCAGGATGCTTACTCCAGCCAGGTCACTATACTGTAATGCAGGATGCTTACTCCAGCCAGGTCACTATACTGTACTGTAGGATGCTTACTCCAGCCAGGTCACTATACTCTACTGCAGGATGCTTAATCCAGCCAGGTCACTATACTGTACTGCAGGATGCTTACTCCAGCCAGGTCACTATACTGTACTGTAGGATACTTACTCCAGCCAGGTCACTATACTGTACTACAGGATGCTTACTCCAGCCAGGTCACTATACTGTACTGCAGGATGCTTAATCCAGCCAGGTCACTATACTGTACTGCAGGATGCTTACTCCAGCCAGGTCACTATACTGTACTGCAGGATGCTTACTCCATCTAGGTCACTATACTGTACTGTAGGATGCTTACTCCAGCCAGGTCACTATACTGCAGGATGTTTACTCCATCTAGGTCACTATACTGTACTGTAGGATGCTTACTCCAGCCAGGTCACTATACTGCAGGATGTTTACTCCATCTAGGTCACTATACTGTACTGCAGGATGCTTACTCCAGCCAGGTCACTGTACTGCAGGATGCTTACTCGAGCCAGGTCACTATACTGTACTGCCGGATGCTTACTCCAGCCAGGTCACTATACTGTACTGCAGGATGCTTACTCCAGCCAGGTCACTATACTGAACTGTACTGCAGGATGCTTACTCCAGCCAGGTCACTGTACTGTACTGCAGGATGCTTACTCCAGCCAGGTCACTATACAGTACTGCAGGGTGCTTACTCCAGCCAGGTCACTATACTGTACTGCAGGATGCTTACTCCAGCCAGGTCACTATACTGTACTGTAGGATGCTTACTCCAGCCAGGTCACTGTACTGCAGGATGCTTACTCCAGCCAGATCACTATACTGTACTGTAGGATGCTTACTCCAGCCAGGTCACTATACTGTACTGCAGGATGCTTACTCCAGCCAGGTCACTATACTGTACTGCAGGATGCTTACTCCAGCCAGGTCACTATACTGTACTGCAGGATGCTTACTCCAGCCAGGTCACTATACTGTACTGCAGGATGCTTACTCCAGCCAGGTCACTGTACTGCAGGATGCTTACTCCAGCCAGGTCACTATACTGTACTACAGGATGCTTACTCCAGCCAGGTTACTGTACTGTACTGCAGGAAGCTTACTCCAGCCAGGTCACTATACTGTACTACAGGATGCTTACTCCAGCCAGGTCACTATACTGTACTGCCGGATGCTTACTCCAGCCAGGTCACTATACTGTACTGCAGGATGCGCTCTCCAGCGAGGTCACTATACTGTACTGTAGGATGCTTACTCCAGCCAGGTCACTATACTGTACTGCAGGATGCTTACTCCAGCGAGGTCACTGTACTGTACTGCAGGATGCTTACTCCAGCCAGGTCACTATACTGTACTGCCGGATGCTTACTCCAGCCAGGTCACTATACTGTACTGCAGATTGCTTACTCCAGCCAGGTCACTGTACTGCAGGATGCTTACTCCAGCCAGGTCACTATACTCTACTGCAGGATGCTTACTCCAGCCAGATCACTATACTGTACTGCAGGATGCTTACTCCAGCGAGGTCACTATACTGTACTGCAGGATGCTTACTCCAGCCAGGTCACTGTACTGTACTGCAGGATGCTTACTCCAGCCAGGTCACTGTACTGTACTGCAGGATGCTTACTCCAGCCAGGTCACTATACTGTACTGCAGGATGCTTACTCCAGGCAGGTCACTATACTGTACTGCAGGATGCTTACTCCAGCCAGGTCACTATACTGTACTGCAGGATGCTTACTCCAGCCAGGTCACTGTACTGCAGGATGCTTACTCCAGCCAGGTCACTGTACTGCAGGATGCTTACTTCAGCCAGGTCACTATACTGTACTGTAGGATGCTTACTCCAGCCAGGTCACTGTACTGTACTACAGGATGCTTACTCCAGCCAGGTCACTGTACTGCAGGATGCTTACTCCAGCCAGGTTACTGTACTGCAGGATGCTTACTCCAGCTAGGTCACTGTACTGTAGGATGCTTACTCCAGCCAGGTCACTGTACTGCAGGATGCTTACTCCAGCCAGATCACTATACTGTACTGTAGGATGCTTACTCCAGCCAGGTCACTATACTGTACTGCAGGATGCTTACTCCAGCCAGGTCACTATACTGTACTGCAGGATGCTTACTCCAGCCAGGTCACTATACTGTACTGCAGGATGCTTACTCCAGCCAGGTCACTATACTGTACTGCAGGATGCTTACACCAGCCAGGTCACTGTACTGCAGGATGCTTACTCCAGCCAGGTCACTGTACTGTACTACAGGATGCTTACTCCAGCCAGGTCACTATACTGTACTGCCGGATGCTTACTCCAGCCAGGTCACTATACTGTACTGCAGATTGCTTACTCCAGCCAGGTCACTGTACTGCAGGATGCTTACTCCAGCCAGGTCACTATACTGTACTGTAGGATGCTTACTCCAGCCAGGTCACTATACTGTACTGCAGGATGCTTACTCCAGCCAGGTCACTATACTGTACTGCCGGATGCTTACTCCAGCCAGGTCACTATACTGTACTGCAGATTGCTTACTCCAGCCAGGTCACTGTACTGCAGGATGCTTACTCCAGCCAGGTCACTATACTGTACTGTAGGATGCTTACTCCAGCCAGGTCACTATACTGTACTGCAGGATGCTTACTCCAGCCAGGTCACTATACTGTAATGCAGGATGCTTACTCCAGCCAGGTCACTATACTGTACTGCAGGATGCTTACTCCAGCCAGGTCACTGTACTGTACTGCAGGATGCTTAATCCAGCCAGGTCACTATACTGTACTGCAGGATGCTTACTCCAGCCAGGTCACTATACTGTACTGCCGGATGCTTACTCCAGCCAGGTCACTATACTGTAATGCAGGATGCTTACTCCATCTAGGTCACTATACTGTACTGCAGGATGCTTACTCCAGCCAGGTCACTATACTGTAATGCAGGATGCTTACTCCATCTAGGTCACTATACTGTACTGCAGGATGCTTACTCCATCTAGGTCACTATACTGTAATGCAGGATGCTTACTCCATCTAGGTCACTATACTGTACTGCAGGATACTTACTCCAGCCAGGTCACTGTACTGCAGGATGCTTACTCCAGCCAGGTCACTATACTGTACTGCAGGATGCTTACTCCAGCCAGGTCACTATACTGTACTGCAGGATGCTTACTCCAGCCAGGTCACTATACTGTACTGCCGGATGCTTACTCCAGCCAGGTCACTATACTGTAATGCAGGATGCTTACTCCAGCCAGGTCACTATACTGTACTGCAGGATGCTTACTCCATCTAGGTCACTATACTGTACTGCAGGATGCTTACTCCAGCCAGGTCACTATACTGTACTGCAGCATGCTTACTCCAGCCAGGTCACTATACTGTAATGCAGGATGCTTACTCCATCTAGGTCACTATACTGTACTGCAGGATGCTTACTCCAGCCAGGTCACTATACTGTACTGCCGGATGCTTACTCCAGCCAGGTCACTATACTGTACTGCAGGATGCTTACTCCAGCCAGGTCACTATACTGTACTGCAGGATGCTTACTCCAGCCAGGTCACTATACTGTACTGCAGGATGCTTACTCCAGCCAGGTCACTGTACTGCAGGATGCTTACTCCAGCCAGGTCACTGTACTGCAGGATGCTTACTCCAGCCAGGTCACTATACTGTACTGCCGGATGCTTACTCCAGCCAGGTCACTATACTCTACTGCAGGATGCTTACTCAGCCAGGTCACTATACTGTACTGCAGGATACTTACTCCAGCCAGGTCACTATACTCTACTGCAGGATGCTTACTCCAGCCAGATCACTATACTGTACTGCAGGATGCTTACTCCAGCCAGGTCACTATACTGTACTGCAGGATGCTTACTCCAGCCAGGTCACTGTACTGTACTGCAGGATGCTTACTCCAGCCAGGTCACTGTACTGTACTGCAGGATGCTTACTCCAGCCAGGTCACTATACTGTACTGCAGGATGCTTACTCCAGCCAGGTCACTATACTGTACTGCAGGATGCTTACTCCAGCCAGGTCACTATACTGTACTGCAGGATGCTTACTCCAGCCAGGTCACTGTACTGCAGGATGCTTACTCCAGCCAGGTCACTGTACTGCAGGATGCTTACTCCAGCCAGGTCACTATACTGTACTGCAGGATGCTTACTCCAGCCAGGTCACTATACTGTACTGCAGGATGCTTACTCCAGCCAGGTCACTATACTGTACTGCAGGATGCTTACTCCAGCCAGGTCACTGTACTGCAGGATGCTTACTCCAGCCAGGTCACTGTACTGCAGGATGCTTACTCCAGCCAGGTCACTATACTGTACTGCAGGATGCTTACTCCAGCCAGGTCACTGTACTGTACTACAGGATGCTTACTCCAGCCAGGTCACTGTACTGCAGGATGCTTACTCCAGCCAGGTCACTGTACTGCAGGATGCTTACTCCAGCCAGATCACTATACTGTACTGTAGGATGCTTACTCCAGCCAGGTCACTATACTGTACTGCAGGATGCTTACTCCAGCCAGGTCACTATACTGTACTGCAGGATGCTTACTCCAGCCAGGTCACTATACTGTACTGCAGGATGCTTACTCCAGCCAGGTCACTGTACTGCAGGATGCTTACTCCAGCCAGGTTACTGTACTGTACTACAGGATGCTTACTCCAGCCAGGTCACTATACTGTACTGCCGGATGCTTACTCCAGCCAGGTCACTATACTGTACTGCAGATTGCTTACTCCAGCCAGGTCACTGTACTGCAGGATGCTTACTCCAGCCAGGTCACTATACTGTACTGTAGGATGCTTACTCCAGCCAGGTCACTATACTGTACTGCAGGATGCTTACTCCAGCCAGGTCACTATACTGTACTGCCGGATGCTTACTCCAGCCAGGTCACTATACTGTACTGCAGATTGCTTACTCCAGCCAGGTCACTGTACTGCAGGATGCTTACTCCAGCCAGGTCACTATACTCTACTGCAGGATGCTTACTCCAGCCAGATCACTATACTGTACTGCAGGATGCTTACTCCAGCCAGGTCACTATACTGTACTGCAGGATGCTTACTCCAGCCAGGTCACTGTACTGTACTGCAGGATGCTTACTCCAGCCAGGTCACTATACTGTACTGCAGGATGCTTACTCCAGCCAGGTCACTATACTGTACTGCAGGATGCTTACTCCAGCCAGGTCACTATACTGTACTGCAGGATGCTTACTCCAGCCAGGTCACTATACTGTACTGCAGGATGCTTACTCCAGCCAGGTCACTGTACTGCAGGATGCTTACTCCAGCCAGGTCACTGTACTGTACTACAGGATGCTTACTCCAGCCAGGTCACTATACTGTACTGCCGGATGCTTACTCCAGCCAGGTCACTATACTGTACTGCAGATTGCTTACTCCAGCCAGGTCACTGTACTGCAGGATGCTTACTCCAGCCAGGTCACTATACTGTACTGTAGGATGCTTACTCCAGCCAGGTCACTATACTGTACTGCAGGATGCTTACTCCAGCCAGGTCACTATACTGTACTGCCGGATGCTTACTCCAGCCAGGTCACTATACTGTACTGCAGATTGCTTACTCCAGCCAGGTCACTGTACTGCAGGATGCTTACTCCAGCCAGGTCACTATACTGTACTGTAGGATGCTTACTCCAGCCAGGTCACTATACTGTACTACAGGATGCTTACTCCAGCCAGGTCACTATACTCTACTGCAGGATGCTTACTCCAGCCAGGTCACTATACTGTCATGCAGGATGCTTACTCCAGCCAGGTCACTATACTGTACTGTAGGATGCTTACTCCAGCCAGGTCACTATACTCTACTGCAGGATGCTTAATCCAGCCAGGTCACTATACTGTACTGCAGGATGCTTACTCCAGCCAGGTCACTATACTGTACTGTAGGATACTTACTCCAGCCAGGTCACTATACTGTACTACAGGATGCTTACTCCAGCCAGGTCACTATACTGTACTGCAGGATGCTTAATCCAGCCAGGTCACTATACTGTACTGCAGGATGCTTACTCCAGCCAGGTCACTATACTGTACTGCAGGATGCTTACTCCATCTAGGTCACTATACTGTACTGTAGGATGCTTACTCCAGCCAGGTCACTATACTGCAGGATGTTTACTCCATCTAGGTCACTATACTGTACTGTAGGATGCTTACTCCAGCCAGGTCACTATACTGCAGGATGTTTACTCCATCTAGGTCACTATACTGTACTGCAGGATGCTTACTCCAGCCAGGTCACTGTACTGCAGGATGCTTACTCGAGCCAGGTCACTATACTGTACTGCCGGATGCTTACTCCAGCCAGGTCACTATACTGTACTGCAGGATGCTTACTCCAGCCAGGTCACTATACTGAACTGTACTGCAGGATGCTTACTCCAGCCAGGTCACTGTACTGTACTGCAGGATGCTTACTCCAGCCAGGTCACTATACAGTACTGCAGGATGCTTACTCCAGCCAGGTCACTATACTGTACTGCAGGATGCTTACTCCAGCCAGGTCACTATACTGTACTGTAGGATGCTTACTCCAGCCAGGTCACTGTACTGCAGGATGCTTACTCCAGCCAGATCACTATACTGTACTGTAGGATGCTTACTCCAGCCAGGTCACTATACTGTACTGCAGGATGCTTACTCCAGCCAGGTCACTATACTGTACTGCAGGATGCTTACTCCAGCCAGGTCACTATACTGTACTGCAGGATGCTTACTCCAGCCAGGTCACTATACTGTACTGCAGGATGCTTACTCCAGCCAGGTCACTGTACTGCAGGATGCTTACTCCAGCCAGGTCACTATACTGTACTACAGGATGCTTACTCCAGCCAGGTTACTGTACTGTACTGCAGGAAGCTTACTCCAGCCAGGTCACTATACTGTACTACAGGATGCTTACTCCAGCCAGGTCACTATACTGTACTGCCGGATGCTTACTCCAGCCAGGTCACTATACTGTACTGCAGGATGCGCTCTCCAGCGAGGTCACTATACTGTACTGTAGGATGCTTACTCCAGCCAGGTCACTATACTGTACTGCAGGATGCTTACTCCAGCGAGGTCACTGTACTGTACTGCAGGATGCTTACTCCAGCCAGGTCACTATACTGTACTGCCGGATGCTTACTCCAGCCAGGTCACTATACTGTACTGCAGATTGCTTACTCCAGCCAGGTCACTGTACTGCAGGATGCTTACTCCAGCCAGGTCACTATACTCTACTGCAGGATGCTTACTCCAGCCAGATCACTATACTGTACTGCAGGATGCTTACTCCAGCGAGGTCACTATACTGTACTGCAGGATGCTTACTCCAGCCAGGTCACTGTACTGTACTGCAGGATGCTTACTCCAGCCAGGTCACTGTACTGTACTGCAGGATGCTTACTCCAGCCAGGTCACTATACTGTACTGCAGGATGCTTACTCCAGGCAGGTCACTATACTGTACTGCAGGATGCTTACTCCAGCCAGGTCACTATACTGTACTGCAGGATGCTTACTCCAGCCAGGTCACTGTACTGCAGGATGCTTACTCCAGCCAGGTCACTGTACTGCAGGATGCTTACTTCAGCCAGGTCACTATACTGTACTGTAGGATGCTTACTCCAGCCAGGTCACTGTACTGTACTACAGGATGCTTACTCCAGCCAGGTCACTGTACTGCAGGATGCTTACTCCAGCCAGGTTACTGTACTGCAGGATGCTTACTCCAGCCAGGTCACTGTACTGTAGGATGCTTACTCCAGCCAGGTCACTGTACTGCAGGATGCTTACTCCAGCCAGATCACTATACTGTACTGTAGGATGCTTACTCCAGCCAGGTCACTATACTGTACTGCAGGATGCTTACTCCAGCCAGGTCACTATACTGTACTGCAGGATGCTTACTCCAGCCAGGTCACTATACTGTACTGCAGGATGCTTACTCCAGCCAGGTCACTATACTGTACTGCAGGATGCTTACACCAGCCAGGTCACTGTACTGCAGGATGCTTACTCCAGCCAGGTCACTGTACTGTACTACAGGATGCTTACTCCAGCCAGGTCACTATACTGTACTGCCGGATGCTTACTCCAGCCAGGTCACTATACTGTACTGCAGATTGCTTACTCCAGCCAGGTCACTGTACTGCAGGATGCTTACTCCAGCCAGGTCACTATACTGTACTGTAGGATGCTTACTCCAGCCAGGTCACTATACTGTACTGCAGGATGCTTACTCCAGCCAGGTCACTATACTGTACTGCCGGATGCTTACTCCAGCCAGGTCACTATACTGTACTGCAGATTGCTTACTCCAGCCAGGTCACTGTACTGCAGGATGCTTACTCCAGCCAGGTCACTATACTGTACTGTAGGATGCTTACTCCAGCCAGGTCACTATACTGTACTGCAGGATGCTTACTCCAGCCAGGTCACTATACTGTAATGGAGGATGCTTACTCCAGCCAGGTCACTATACTGTACTGCAGGATGCTTACTCCAGCCAGGTCACTGTACTGTACTGCAGGATGCTTACTCCAGCCAGGTCACTGTACTGTACTGCAGGATGCTTACTCCAGCCAGGTCACTGTACTGTACTGCAGGATGCTTAATCCAGCCAGGTCACTATACTGTACTACAGGATGCTTACTCCAGCCAGGTCACTATACTGTACTGTAGGATACTTACTCCAGCCAGGTCACTATACTGTACTACAGGATGCTTACTCCAGCCAGGTCACTATACTGTACTGCAGGATGCTTAATCCAGCCAGGTCACTATACTGTACTGCAGGATGCTTACTCCAGCCAGGTCACTATACTGTACTGCAGGATGCTTACTCCATCTAGGTCACTATACTGTACTGTAGGATGCTTACTCCAGCCAGGTCACTGTACTGCAGGATGCTTACTCCAGCCAGGTCACTATACTGTACTGCCGGATGCTTACTCAGCCAGGTCACTATACTGTACTGCAGGATGCTTACTCCAGCCAGGTCACTATACTGCAGGATGTTTACTCCATCTAGGTCACTATACTGTACTGTAGGATGCTTACTCCAGCCAGGTCACTGTACTGCAGGATGCTTACTCGAGCCAGGTCACTATACTGTACTGCCGGATGCTTACTCAGCCAGGTCACTATACTGTACTGCAGGATGCTTACTCCAGCCAGGTCACTATACTGTACTGCCGGATGCTTACTCCAGCCAGGTCACTATACTGTACTGCAGGATGCTTACTCCAGCCAGGTCACTATACTGAACTGTACTGCAGGATGCTTACTCCAGCCAGGTCACTGTACTGTACTGCAGGATGCTTACTCCAGCCAGGTCACTATACTGTACTGCAGGATGCTTACTCCAGCCAGGTCACTATACTGTACTGCAGGATGCTTACTCCAGCCAGGTCACTATACTGTACTGCAGGATGCTTACTCCAGCCAGGTCACTGTACTGCAGGATGCTTACTCCAGCCAGGTCACTGTACTGCAGGATGCTTACTCCAGCCAGGTCACTATACTGTACTGTAGGATGCTTACTCCAGCCAGGTCACTGTACTGTACTGCAGAATGCTTACTCCAGCCAGGTCACTGTACTGCAGGATGCTTACTCCAGCCAGGTCACTGTACTGCAGGATGCTTACTCCAGCCAGATCACTATACTGTACTGCAGGATGCTTACTCCAGCCAGGTCACTGTACTGCAGGATGCTTACTCCAGCCAGGTCACTGTACTGTACTACAGGATGCTTACTCCAGCCAGGGCACTATACTATACTGCCGGATGCTTACTCCAGCCAGGTCACTATACTGTACTGCAGATTGCTTACTCCAGCCAGGTCACTGTACTGCAGGATGCTTACTCCAGCCAGGTCACTATACTGTACTGTAGGATGCTTACTCCAGCCAGGTCACTATACTGTACTGCAGGATGCTTACTCCAGCCAGGTCACTATACTGTACTGCCGGATGCTTACTCCAGCCAGGTCACTATACTGTACTGCAGATTGCTTACTCCAGCCAGGTCACTGTACTGCAGGATGCTTACTCCAGCGAGGTCACTATACTGTACTGTAGGATGCTTACTCCAGCCAGGTCACTATACTGTACTACAGGATGCTTACTCCAGCCAGGTCGCTATACTCTACTGCAGGATGCTTACTCCAGCCAGGTCACTATACTGTAATGCAGGATGCTTACTCCAGCCAGGTCACTATACTGTACTGCAGGATGCTTACTCCAGCCAGGTCACTGTACTGTACTGCAGGATGCTTACTCCAGCCAGGTCACTGTACTGTACTGCAGGATGCTTACTCCAGCCAGGTCCCTGTACTGTACTGCAGGATGCTTAATCCAGCCAGGTCACTATACTGTACTGCAGGATACTTACTCCAGCCAGGTCACTATACTGTACTACAGGATGCTTACTCCAGCCAGGTCACTATACTGTACTGCAGGATGCTTAATCCAGCCAGGTCACTATACTGTACTGCAGGATGCTTACTCCAGCCAGGTCACTATACTGTACTGCAGGATACTTACTCCATCTAGGTCACTATACTGTACTGTAGGATGCTTACTCCAGCCAGGTCACTATACTGCAGGATGTTTACTCCATCTAGGTCACTATACTGTACTGTAGGATGCTTACTCCAGCCAGGTCACTATACTGCAGGATGTTTACTCCATCTAGGTCACTATACTGTACTGCAGGATGCTTACTCCAGCCAGGTCACTATACTGTCCTGCCGGATGCTTACTCAGCCAGGTCACTATACTGTACTGCAGGATGCTTACTCCAGCCAGGTCACTATACTGTACTGCCGGGTGACCTGGCTGGAGTAAGCATCCTGCAGTACAGTATAGTGACCTGGCTGGAGTAAGCATCCTACAGTACAGTATAGTGACCTGGCTGGAGTAAGCATCCTGCAGTACAGTGACCTGTACTGCCGGATGCTTACTCCAGCCAGGTCACTATACTGTAATGCAGGATGCTTACTCCATCTAGGTCACTATACTGTACTGCAGGATGCTTACTCCAGCCAGGTCACTATACTGTACTGCAGCATGCTGACTCCAGCCAGGTCACTATACTGTAATGCAGGATGCTTACTCCAGCCAGGTCACTATACTGTACTGCCGGATGCTTACTCCAGCCAGGTCACTATACTGTACTGCAGGATGCTTACTCCAGCCAGGTCACTATACTGTACTGCAGGATACTTACTCCAGCCAGGTCACTATACTGTACTGCAGGATACTTACTCCAGCCAGGTCACTATACTGTACTGCAGGATGCTTACTCCAGCCAGGTCACTATACTGTACTGCAGGATGCTTACTCCAGCCAGGTCACTGTACTGCAGGATACTTACTCCAGCCAGGTCACTATACTGTACTGCCGGATGCTTACTCCAGCCAGGTCACTATACTGTACTGCAGGATGCTTAATCCAGCCAGGTCACTATACTGTACTGCAGGATGCTTACTCCAGCCAGGTCACTATACTGTACTGCAGGATGCTTACTCCAGCCAGGTCACTATACTGTACTGCAGGATGCTTACTCCAGCCAGGTCACTGTACTGCAGGATGCTTACTCCAGCCAGGTCACTGTACTGCAGGATGCTTACTCCAGCCAGGTCACTATACTGTACTGCCGGATGCTTACTCCAGCCAGGTCACTATACTGTACTGCAGGATGCTTACTCCAGCCAGGTCACTATACTGTACTGCAGGATACTTACTCCAGCCAGGTCACTATACTGTACTGCAGGATGCTTACTCCAGCCAGGTCACTGTACTGCAGGATGCTTACTCCAGCCAGGTCACTGTACTGTACTACAGGATGCTTACTCCAGCCAGGTCACTGTACTGCAGGATGCTTACTCCAGCCAGGTCACTATACTGTACTGCCGGATGCTTACTCCAGCCAGGTCACTATACTGTACTGCAGATTGCTTACTCCAGCCAGGTCACTGTACTGCAGGATGCTTACTCCAGCCAGGTCACTATATTGTACTGTAGGATGCTTACTCCAGCCAGGTCACTATACTGTACTGCAGGATGCTTACTCCAGCCAGGTCACTGTACTGTACTGCAGGATGCTTACTCCAGCCAGGTCACTATACTGTACTGCAGGATGCTTACTCCAGCCAGGTCACTATACTGTACTGCAGGATGCTTACTCCAGCCAGGTCACTATACTGTACTGCAGGATGCTTACTCCAGCCAGGTCACTATACTGTACTGCAGGATGCTTACTCCAGCCAGGTCACTGTACTGCAGGATGCTTACTCCAGCCAGGTCACTGTACTGTACTGCAGGATGCTTACTCCAGCCAGGTCTCTGTACTGTACTGCAGGATGCTTACTCCAGCCAGGTCACTATACTGTACTGCAGGATGCTTACTCCAGCCAGGTCACTATACTGTACTGCAGGATGCTTACTCCAGCCAGGTCACTATACTGTACTGCAGGATGCTTACTCCAGCCAGGTCACTATACTGTACTGCAGGATGCTTACTCCAGCCAGGTCACTATACTGTACTGCAGGATGCTTACTCCAGCCAGGTCACTATACTGTACTGCAGGATGCTTACTCCAGCCAGGTCACTGTACTGCAGGATGCTTACTCCAGCCAGGTCACTGTACTGCAGGATGCTTACTCCAGCCAGGTCACTATACTGTACTGTAGGATGCTTACTCCAGCCAGGTCACTGTACTGTACTACAGGATGCTTACTCCAGCCAGGTCACTGTACTGCAGGATGCTTACTCCAGCCAGGTCACTATACTGTACTGTAGGATGCTTACTCCAGCCAGGTCACTATACTGTACTGCAGGATGCTTACTCCAGCCAGGTCACTATACTGTACTGCAGGATGCTTACTCCAGCCAGGTCACTATACTGTACTGCAGGATGCTTACTCCAGCCAGGTCACTATACTGTACTGCAGGATGCTTACTCCAGCCAGGTCACTGTACTGCAGGATGCTTACTCCAGCCAGGTCACTGTACTGTACTACAGGATGCTTACTCCAGCCAGGTCACTGTACTGCAGGATGCTTACTCCAGCCAGGACACTATACTGTACTGCCGGATGCTTACTCCAGCCAGGTCACTATACTGTACTGCAGATTGCTTACTCCAGCCAGGTCACTGTACTGCAGGATGCTTACTCCAGCCAGGTCACTATACTGTACTGTAGGATGCTTACTCCAGCCAGGTCACTATACTGTACTACAGGATGCTTACTCCAGCCAGGTCACTATACTCTACTGCAGGATGCTTACTCCAGCCAGGTCACTATACTGTACTGCAGGGTGCTTACTCCATCTAGGTCACTATACTGTACTGTAGGATGCTTACTCCAGCCAGGTCACTATACTGTACTGCAGGATGCTTACTCCAGCCAGGTCACTATACTGTACTGCCGGATGCTTAATCCAGCCAGGTCACTATGCTGTACTGCAGGATGCTTACTCCAGCCAGGTCACTATACTGTACTGCCGGATGCTTAATCCAGCCAGGTCACTATGCTGTACTGCAGGATGCTTACTCCAGCCAGGTCACTATACTGCAGGATGCTTACTCCAGCCAGGTCACTATACTGTACTGCAGGATGCTTACTCCAGCCAGGTCACTATACTGCAGGATGCTTACTCCATCTAGGTCACTATACTGTACTGCAGGATGCTTACTCCAGGCAGGTCACTATACTGTACTGCAGGATGCTTACTCCAGCCAGGTCACTATGCTGTACTGGAGGATGCTTACTCCAGCCAGGTCACTATACTGCAGGATGCTTACTCCATCTAGGTCACTATACTGTACTGTAGGATGCTTACTCCAGCCAGGTCACTATACTGTACTGCAGGATGCTTACTCCAGCCAGGTCACTATACTGTACTGCAGGATGCTTACTCCAGCCAGGTCACTATACTGTACTGCAGGATGCTTACTCCAGCCAGGTCACTATACTGTACTGCAGGATGCTTACTCCAGCCAGGTCACTGTACTGCAGGATGCTTACTCCAGCCAGGTCACTGTACTGTACTACAGGATGCTTACTCCAGCCAGGTCACTGTACTGCAGGATGCTTACTCCAGCCAGGACACTATACTGTACTGCCGGATGCTTACTCCAGCCAGGTCACTATACTGTACTGCAGATTGCTTACTCCAGCCAGGTCACTGTACTGCAGGATGCTTACTCCAGCCAGGTCACTATACTGTACTGTAGGATGCTTACTCCAGCCAGTTCACTATACTGTACTACAGGATGCTTACTCCAGCCAGGTCACTATACTCTACTGCAGGATGCTTACTCCAGCCCGGTCACTATACTGTACTGCAGGGTGCTTACTCCATCTAGGTCACTATACTGTACTGTAGGATGCTTACTCCAGCCAGGTCACTATACTGTACTGCAGGATGCTTACTCCAGCCAGGTCACTATACTGTACTGCCGGATGCTTAATCCAGCCAGGTCACTATGCTGTACTGCAGGATGCTTACTCCAGCCAGGTCACTATACTGTACTGCCGGATGCTTAATCCAGCCAGGTCACTATGCTGTACTGCAGGATGCTTACTCCAGCCAGGTCACTATACTGCAGGATGCTTACTCCAGCCAGGTCACTATACTGTACTGCAGGATGCTTACTCCAGCCAGGTCACTATACTGCAGGATGCTTACTCCATCTAGGTCACTATACTGTACTGCAGGATGCTTACTCCAGGCAGGTCACTATACTGTACTGCAGGATGCTTACTCCAGCCAGGTCACTATGCTGTACTGGAGGATGCTTACTCCAGCCAGGTCACTATACTGCAGGATGCTTACTCCAGCCAGGTCACTGTACTGCAGGATGCTTACTCCAGCCAGGTCACTATACTGTACTGCTGGATGCTTACTCAGCCAGGTCACTATACTGTACTGCAGGATGCTTACTCCAGCCAGGTCACTATACTGTACTGCAGGATGCTTACTCCAGCCAGGTCACTATACTGTACTGCCGGATGCTTACTCCAGCCAGGTCACTATACTGTACTGCTGGATGCTTACTCAGCCAGGTCACTGTACTGTACTGTAGGATGCTTACTCCAGCCAGGTCACTATACTGTACTGCTGGATGCTTACTCAGCCAGGTCACTATACTGTACTGCAGGATGCTTACTCCAGCCAGGTCACTATACTGTACTGCTGGATGCTTACTCAGCCAGGTCACTGTACTGTACTGTAGGATGCTTACTCCAGCCAGGTCACTATACTGTACTGCTGGATGCTTACTCAGCCAGGTCACTATACTGTACTGCAGGATGCTTACTCCAGCCAGGTCACTATACTGTACTGCAGGATGCTTACTCCAGCCAGGTCACTATACTGTACTGCCGGATGCTTACTCCAGCCAGGTCACTATACTGTACTGCCGGATGCTTACTCCAGCCAGGTCACTATACTGTACTGCAGGATGCTTACTCCAGCCAGGTCACTATACTGTAATGCAGGATGCTTACTCCATCTAGGTCACTATACTGTACTGCAGGATGCTTACTCCAGCCAGGTCACTATACTGTACTGCAGCATGCTTACTCCAGCCAGGTCACTATACTGTAATGCAGGATGCTTACTCCATCTAGGTCACTATACTGTACTGCAGGATGCTTACTCCAGCCAGGTCACTATACTGTACTGCAGCATGCTTACTCCAGCCAGGTCACTATACTGTACTGCAGGATGCTTACTCCAGCCAGGTCACTATACTGTACTGCCGGATGCTTACTCCAGCCAGGTCACTATACTGTACTGCAGGATGCTTACTCCAGCCAGGTCACTATACTGTACTGCAGGATGCTTACTCCAGCCAGGTCACTATACTGTACTGCAGGATGCTTACTCCAGCCAGGTCACTGTACTGCAGGATGCTTACTCCAGCCAGGTCACTATACTGTACTGCAGGATGCTTACTCCAGCCAGGTCACTATACTGTACTGCAGGATGCTTACTCCAGCCAGGTCACTGTACTGCAGGATGCTTACTCCAGCCAGGTCACTGTACTGCAGGATGCTTACTCCAGCCAGGTCACTATACTGTACTGTAGGATGCTTACTCCAGCCAGGTCACTGTACTGTACTACAGGATGCTTACTCCAGCCAGGTCACTGTACTGCAGGATGCTTACTCCAGCCAGGTCACTATACTGTACTGTAGGATGCTTACTCCAGCCAGGTCACTATACTGTACTGCAGGATGCTTACTCCAGCCAGGTCACTATACTGTACTACAGGATGCTTACTCCAGCCAGGTCACTATACTCTACTGCAGGATGCTTACTCCAGCCAGGTCACTATACTGTACTGCAGGGTGCTTACTCCATCTAGGTCACTATACTGTACTGTAGGATGCTTACTCCAGCCAGGTCACTATACTGTACTGCAGGATGCTTACTCCAGCCAGGTCACTATACTGTACTGCAGGATGCTTACTCCAGGCAGGTCACTATACTGTACTGCAGGATGCTTACTCCAGGCAGGTCACTATACTGTACTGCAGGATGCTTACTCCAGACAGGTCACTATACTGTACTGCCGGATGCTTAATCCAGCCAGGTCACTATGCTGTACTGCAGGATGCTTACTCCAGCCAGGTCACTATACTGCAGGATGCTTACTCCATCTAGGTCACTATACTGTACTGCAGGATGCTTACTCCAGCCAGGTCACTATACTGCAGGATGCTTACTCCATCTAGGTCACTATACTATACTGCAGGATGCTTACTCCAGGCAGGTCACTATACTGTACTGCAGGATGCTTACTCCAGCCAGGTCACTATGCTGTACTGGAGGATGCTTACTCCAGCCAGGTCACTATACTGCAGGATGCTTACTCCATCTAGGTCACTATACTGTACTGCAGGATGCTTACTCCAGCCAGGTCACTGTACTGCAGGATGCTTACTCCAGCCAGGTCACTATACTGTACTGCTGGATGCTTACTCAGCCAGGTCACTATACTGTACTGCAGGATGCTTACTCCAGCCAGGTCACTATACTGTACTGCCGGATGCTTACTCCAGCCAGGTCACTATACTGTACTGCAGGATGCTTACTCCAGCCAGGTCACTATACTGTAATGCAGGATGCTTACTCCATCTAGGTCACTATACTGTACTGCAGGATGCTTACTCCAGCCAGGTCACTATACTGTACTGCAGCATGCTTACTCCAGCCAGGTCACTATACTGTAATGCAGGATGCTTACTCCATCTAGGTCACTATACTGTACTGCAGGATGCTTACTCCAGCCAGGTCACTATACTGTACTGCAGCATGCTTACTCCAGCCAGGTCACTATACTGTACTGCAGGATGCTTACTCCAGCCAGGTCACTATACTGTACTGCAGGATGCTTACTCCAGCCAGGTCACTATACTGTACTGCAGGATGCTTACTCCAGCCAGGTCACTATACTGTACTGCCGGATGCTTACTCCAGCCAGGTCACTATACTGTACTGCCGGATGCTTACTCCAGCCAGGTCACTATACTGTACTGCAGGATGCTTACTCCAGCCAGGTCACTATACTGTAATGCAGGATGCTTACTCCATCTAGGTCACTATACTGTACTGCAGGATGCTTACTCCAGCCAGGTCACTATACTGTACTGCAGCATGCTTACTCCAGCCAGGTCACTATACTGTAATGCAGGATGCTTACTCCATCTAGGTCACTATACTGTACTGCAGGATGCTTACTCCAGCCAGGTCACTATACTGTACTGCAGCATGCTTACTCCAGCCAGGTCACTATACTGTACTGCAGGATGCTTACTCCAGCCAGGTCACTATACTGTACTGCCGGATGCTTACTCCAGCCAGGTCACTATACTGTACTGCAGGATGCTTACTCCAGCCAGGTCACTATACTGTACTGCAGGATGCTTACTCCAGCCAGGTCACTATACTGTACTGCAGGATGCTTACTCCAGCCAGGTCACTGTACTGCAGGATGCTTACTCCAGCCAGGTCACTATACTGTACTGCAGGATGCTTACTCCAGCCAGGTCACTATACTGTACTGCAGGATGCTTACTCCAGCCAGGTCACTGTACTGCAGGATGCTTACTCCAGCCAGGTCACTGTACTGCAGGATGCTTACTCCAGCCAGGTCACTATACTGTACTGTAGGATGCTTACTCCAGCCAGGTCACTGTACTGTACTACAGGATGCTTACTCCAGCCAGGTCACTGTACTGCAGGATGCTTACTCCAGCCAGGTCACTATACTGTACTGTAGGATGCTTACTCCAGCCAGGTCACTATACTGTACTGCAGGATGCTTACTCCAGCCAGGTCACTATACTGTACTACAGGATGCTTACTCCAGCCAGGTCACTATACTCTACTGCAGGATGCTTACTCCAGCCAGGTCACTATACTGTACTGCAGGGTGCTTACTCCATCTAGGTCACTATACTGTACTGTAGGATGCTTACTCCAGCCAGGTCACTATACTGTACTGCAGGATGCTTACTCCAGCCAGGTCACTATACTGTACTGCAGGATGCTTACTCCAGGCAGGTCACTATACTGTACTGCAGGATGCTTACTCCAGGCAGGTCACTATACTGTACTGCAGGATGCTTACTCCAGACAGGTCACTATACTGTACTGCCGGATGCTTAATCCAGCCAGGTCACTATGCTGTACTGCAGGATGCTTACTCCAGCCAGGTCACTATACTGCAGGATGCTTACTCCATCTAGGTCACTATACTGTACTGCAGGATGCTTACTCCAGCCAGGTCACTATACTGCAGGATGCTTACTCCATCTAGGTCACTATACTATACTGCAGGATGCTTACTCCAGGCAGGTCACTATACTGTACTGCAGGATGCTTACTCCAGCCACGTCACTATGCTGTACTGGAGGATGCTTACTCCAGCCAGGTCACTATACTGCAGGATGCTTACTCCATCTAGGTCACTATACTGTACTGCAGGATGCTTACTCCAGCCAGGTCACTGTACTGCAGGATGCTTACTCCAGCCAGGTCACTATACTGTACTGCTGGATGCTTACTCAGCCAGGTCACTATACTGTACTGCAGGATGCTTACTCCAGCCAGGTCACTATACTGTACTGCCGGATGCTTACTCCAGCCAGGTCACTATACTGTACTGCAGGATGCTTACTCCAGCCAGGTCACTATACTGTAATGCAGGATGCTTACTCCATCTAGGTCACTATACTGTACTGCAGGATGCTTACTCCAGCCAGGTCACTATACTGTACTGCAGCATGCTTACTCCAGCCAGGTCACTATACTGTAATGCAGGATGCTTACTCCATCTAGGTCACTATACTGTACTGCAGGATGCTTACTCCAGCCAGGTCACTATACTGTACTGCAGCATGCTTACTCCAGCCAGGTCACTATACTGTACTGCAGGATGCTTACTCCAGCCAGGTCACTATACTGTACTGCCGGATGCTTACTCCAGCCAGGTCACTATACTGTACTGCAGGATGCTTACTCCAGCCAGGTCACTATACTGTACTGCAGGATGCTTACTCCAGCCAGGTCACTGTACTGCAGGATGCTTAATCCAGCCAGGTCACTATACTGTACTGCAGGATGCTTACTCCAGCCAGGTCACTATATTGTACTGCAGGATGCTTACTCCATCTAGGTCACTATACTGTAATGCAGGATGCTTACTCCATCTAGGTCACTATACTGTACTGCAGGATGCTTACTCCAGCCAGGTCACTATACTGTACTGCAGCATGCTTACTCCAGCCAGGTCACTATACTGTAATGCAGGATGCTTACTCCATCTAGGTCACTATACTGTACTGCAGGATGCTTACTCCAGCCAGGTCACTATACTGTACTGCAGCATGCTTACTCCAGCCAGGTCACTATACTGTACTGCAGGATGCTTACTCCAGCCAGGTCACTATACTGTACTGCCGGATGCTTACTCCAGCCAGGTCACTATACTGTACTGCAGGATGCTTACTCCAGCCAGGTCACTATACTGTACTGCAGGATGCTTACTCCAGCCAGGTCACTATACTGTACTGCAGGATGCTTACTCCAGCCAGGTCACTGTACTGCAGGATGCTTACTCCAGCCAGGTCACTATACTGTACTGCAGGATGCTTACTCCAGCCAGGTCACTATACTGTACTGCAGGATGCTTACTCCAGCCAGGTCACTGTACTGCAGGATGCTTACTCCAGCCAGGTCACTGTACTGCAGGATGCTTACTCCAGCCAGGTCACTATACTGTACTGTAGGATGCTTACTCCAGCCAGGTCACTGTACTGTACTACAGGATGCTTACTCCAGCCAGGTCACTGTACTGCAGGATGCTTACTCCAGCCAGGTCACTATACTGTACTGTAGGATGCTTACTCCAGCCAGGTCACTATACTGTACTGCAGGATGCTTACTCCAGCCAGGTCACTATACTGTACTACAGGATGCTTACTCCAGCCAGGTCACTATACTCTACTGCAGGATGCTTACTCCAGCCATGTCACTATACTGTACTGCAGGGTGCTTACTCCATCTAGGTCACTATACTGTACTGTAGGATGCTTACTCCAGCCAGGTCACTATACTGTACTGCAGGATGCTTACTCCAGCCAGGTCACTATACTGTACTGCAGGATGCTTACTCCAGGCAGGTCACTATACTGTACTGCAGGATGCTTACTCCAGGCAGGTCACTATACTGTACTGCAGGATGCTTACTCCAGACAGGTCACTATACTGTACTGCCGGATGCTTAATCCAGCCAGGTCACTATGCTGTACTGCAGGATGCTTACTCCAGCCAGGTCACTATACTGCAGGATGCTTACTCCATCTAGGTCACTATACTGTACTGCAGGATGCTTACTCCAGCCAGGTCACTATACTGCAGGATGCTTACTCCATCTAGGTCACTATACTATACTGCAGGATGCTTACTCCAGGCAGGTCACTATACTGTACTGCAGGATGCTTACTCCAGCCACGTCACTATGCTGTACTGGAGGATGCTTACTCCAGCCAGGTCACTATACTGCAGGATGCTTACTCCATCTAGGTCACTATACTGTACTGCAGGATGCTTACTCCAGCCAGGTCACTGTACTGCAGGATGCTTACTCCAGCCAGGTCACTATACTGTACTGCTGGATGCTTACTCAGCCAGGTCACTATACTGTACTGCAGGATGCTTACTCCAGCCATGTCACTATACTGTACTGCCGGATGCTTACTCCAGCCAGGTCACTATACTGTACTGCAGGATGCTTACTCCAGCCAGGTCACTATACTGTAATGCAGGATGCTTACTCCATCTAGGTCACTATACTGTACTGCAGGATGCTTACTCCAGCCAGGTCACTATACTGTACTGCAGCATGCTTACTCCAGCCAGGTCACTATACTGTAATGCAGGATGCTTACTCCATCTAGGTCACTATACTGTACTGCAGGATGCTTACTCCAGCCAGGTCACTATACTGTACTGCAGCATGCTTACTCCAGCCAGGTCACTATACTGTACTGCAGGATGCTTACTCCAGCCAGGTCACTATACTGTACTGCCGGATGCTTACTCCAGCCAGGTCACTATACTGTACTGCAGGATGCTTACTCCAGCCAGGTCACTATACTGTACTGCAGGATGCTTACTCCAGCCAGGTCACTGTACTGCAGGATGCTTAATCCAGCCAGGTCACTATACTGTACTGCAGGATGCTTACTCCAGCCAGGTCACTATATTGTACTGCAGGATGCTTACTCCATCTAGGTCACTATACTGTAATGCAGGATGCTTACTCCATCTAGGTCACTATACTGTACTGCCGGATGCTTACTCCAGCCAGGTCACTATATTGTACTGCAGGATGCTTACTCCAGCCAGGTCACTATACTGTAATGCAGGATGCTTACTCCAGCCAGGTCACTATACTGTACTGCAGGATGCTTACTCCAGCCAGGTCACTATACTGTACTGCAGGATGCTTACTCCATCTAGGTCACTATACTGTACTGCAGGATGCTTACTCCAGCCAGGTCACTATACTGTACTGCAGCATGCTTACTCCAGCCAGGTCACTATACTGTAATGCAGGATGCTTACTCCATCTAGGTCACTATACTGTACTGCAGGATGCTTACTCCAGCCAGGTCACTATACTGTACTGCCGGATGCTTACTCCAGCCAGGTCACTATACTGTACTGCAGGATGCTTACTCCAGCCAAGTCACTATACTGTACTGCAGGATGCTTACTCCAGCCAGGTCACTATACTGTACTGCAGGATGCTTACTCCAGCCAGGTCACTATACTGTACTGCAGGATGCTTACTCCAGCCAGGTCACTGTACTGCAGGATGCTTACTCCAGCCAGGTCACTGTACTGCAGGATGCTTACTCCAGCCAGGTCACTATACTGTACTGTCAGATGCTTACTCCAGCCAGGTCACTATACTGTACTGCAGGATGCTTACTCCAGCCAGGTCACTATACTGTACTGCAGGATGCTTACTCCAGCCAGGTCACTGTACTGCAGGATGCTTACTCCAGCCAGGTCACTATACTGTACTGCAGGATGCTTACTCCAGCCAGGTCACTGTACTGCAGGATGCTTACTCCAGCCAGGTCACTGTACTGTACTACAGGATGCTTACTCCAGCCAGGTCACTGTACTGCAGGATGCTTACTCCAGCCAGGTCACTATACTGTACTGCAGATTGCTTACTCCAGCCAGGTCACTGTACTGCAGGATGCTTACTCCAGCCAGGTCACTATACTGTACTGTAGGATGCTTACTCCAGCCAGGTCACTATACTGTACTGCAGGATGCTTACTCCAGCCAGGTCACTGTACTGTACTGCAGGATGCTTACTCCAGCCAGGTCACTATACTGTACTACAGGATGCTTACTCCAGCCAGGTCACTGTACTGTACTGCAGGATGCTTACTCCAGCCAGGTCACTGTACTGTAGGATGCTTACTCCAGCCAGGTCACTATACTGTACTACAGGATGCTTACTCCAGCCAGGTCACTATACTCTACTGCAGGATGCTTACTCCAGCCAGGTCACTATACTGTACTGCAGGATGCTTACTCCAGCCAGGTCACTGTACTGTACTGCAGGATGCTTACTCCAGCCAGGTCACTGTACTGTACTGCAGGATGCTTACTCCAGCCAGGTCACTATACTGTACTGCAGGATGCTTACTCCAGCCAGGTCACTATACTGTACTGCAGGATGCTTACTCCAGCCAGGTCACTATACTGTACTGCAGGATGCTTACTCCAGCCAGGTCACTGTACTGCAGGATGCTTACTCCAGCCAGGTCACTGTACTGTACTACAGGATGCTTACTCCAGCCAGGTCACTGTACTGCAGGATGCTTACTCCAGCCAGGTCACTATACTGTACTGCCGGATGCTTACTCCAGCCAGGTCACTATACTGTACTGCAGGATGCTTACTCCAGCCAGGTCACTATACTGTACTGCAGGATGCTTACTCCAGCCAGGTCACTATACTGTACTGCAGGATGCTTACTCCAGCCAGGTCACTATACTGTACTGCAGGATGCTTACTCCAGCCAGGTCACTGTACTGCAGGATGCTTACTCCAGCCAGGTCACTGTACTGCAGGATGCTTACTCCAGCCAGGTCACTATACTGTACTGTCGGATGCTTACTCCAGCCAGGTCACTATACTGTACTGCAGGATGCTTACTCCAGCCAGGTCACTATACTGTACTGCAGGATGCTTACTCCAGCCAGGTCACTATACTGTACTGCAGGATGCTTACTCCAGCCAGGTCACTGTACTGCAGGATGCTTACTCCAGCCAGGTCACTGTACTGTACTACAGGATGCTTACTCCAGCTAGGTCACTGTACTGCAGGATGCTTACTCCAGCCAGGTCACTATACTGTACTGCAGATTGCTTACTCCAGCCAGGTAACTGTACTGCCCTGCAAAGCTAAAAGGGGGTAACTCGCCAGAGTGTAGAACTGAGAAAAATGACTTTAAAGTTCTGTTGTTGTCCAGCCAAATGTATAGTAGGAAGAAAACTGGAAATGTGTTAATTATTTGTTTATTTAATGTAGTTATTTATCTACATAATTTTTTTTAGCTCAAACTTGACCTTTGACCCTTATTTGGAAGTTACCTTACTCTGGCTTTGCATTGTCTGCAAAATAATAAGGGGTGATGCCAAGCAAAAAGACAGTAACTTCAATTTGATCCTTCACTTGGTTGCTTATCACTATATAAAACCAGTATATATGATAATAATGATAACATAGACATGAAGTATCATGTTCATGGCACAATTATGCTTAATATAATATACGTATACATATAATATAACTAGATTATCAGGCCGCTACACATCCTTCAAGCCTAGTTTGGTGGGACTCTTGTTGGCCCGTTGTGTGTATGTGTGTTGGCTCCTCGGGGGTTGATGTCGTATGAGCTGGCACATCTGGGGTTAATTTCATATGAGCGGCACCTTGGGGGTTAATGTTGTATGAGCTGGTACCTCAGGGGTTAATGTCATATGAGCTGGCACCTCGGGGGTTAATGTCATATGAGCTGGCACCTCTGGGGTTAATTTCATATGCGCTGCGCCTCGGGAGTTAATGTTGTGTGAGCTGATACCTGGAGGGTTAATGTTGCATGAGCTGGCACCTCTGGGGTTAATTTCATATGCGCGGCGCCTCAGGGGTTAATGTTGTATGAGCTGATACCTGGAGGGATAATGCCGTATAAGCTGGCACCTCTGGGGTTCATTTTATATGAGCGGCACCTCGGGGGTTAATGTTGTATGAGCTGGTACCTCAGCGGTTAATATCATATGAGCTGGCGCCTCGGGGGTTAATTTCATATGAGCGACGCCTCGGAGGTTAATGTTGTATGAGCTGGCACCTCCGGGGTTAATTTCATATGAGCGGTGCCTCTGGGGTTAATGTGGTATGAGCTGGCGCCTCTGGGGTTAATGTCGTATAAGCTGGCACCTCCGGGGTTAATTTCATATGCGCGGTGCCTCGGGGTTAATGTGGTATGAGCTGGCGCCTCGGGGGTTAATGTCGTATGAGCTGGCACCTCGGGGGTTAATGTCGTATGAGCTGGCGCCTCTGGGGATAATGTGGTATGAGCTGGCGCCTCGGGGGTAAATGTGGTATGAGCTGGTGCCTCGGGGGTTAATGTCATGAGGTGCCAGTAATGTAACTCATACCTCAACTCAAGCTGAGCATTCTGGTGAGTTACCCCCTTTTTGCATTGCAGGGCAGAGCATTCAGAGTGCAGTCAAACCAAACCAAACTACCGTAACTGATGTTACCTCAGTCTTGCTTGGCTTTTCTAGGGCTTTTGGAAGTTACTGTAAATATGACCCCCTATTTTCTCCAAAAAACAACACAATTGACTCAAGATATTTTTCCACATGATAAAGCAGATCTTCAATGTTCCAAAAATGACAAAAACTCATTTTTGACAAAAATTGAGTTACCCCCTTTTAGCTTTGCAGGGCAGTGTACTGCAGGATGCTTACTCCAGCCAGGTCACTATACTGTACTGTAGGATGCTTACTCCAGCCAGGTCACTATACTGTACTGCAGGATGCTTACTCCAGCCAGGTCACTGTACTGTACTGCAGGATGCTTACTCCAGCCAGGTCACTATACTGTACTACAGGATGCTTACTCCAGCCAGGTCACTATACTCTACTGCAGGATGCTTACTCCAGCCAGGTCACTATACTGTACTGCAGGATGCTTACTCCAGCCAGGTCACTGTACTGCAGGATGCTTACTCCAGCCAGGTCACTGTACTGTACTACAGGATGCTTACTCCAGCCAGGTCACTGTACTGCAGGATGCTTACTCCAGCCAGGTCACTATACTGTACTGCAGATTGCTTACTCCAGCCAGGTCACTGTACTGCAGGATGCTTACTCCAGCCAGGTCACTATACTGTACTGTAGGATGCTTACTCCAGCCAGGTCACTATACTGTACTGCAGGATGCTTACTCCAGCCAGGTCACTGTACTGTACTGCAGGATGCTTACTCCAGCCAGGTCACTATACTGTACTACAGGATGCTTACTCCAGCCAGGTCACTATACTCTACTGCAGGATGCTTACTCCAGCCAGGTCACTATACTGTACTGCAGGATGCTTACTCCAGCCAGGTCACTGTACTGTACTGCAGGATGCTTACTCCAGCCAGGTCACTGTACTGTACTGCAGGATGCTTACTCCAGCCAGGTCACTATACTGTACTGCAGGATGCTTACTCCAGCCAGGTCACTATACTGTACTGCAGGATGCTTACTCCAGCCAGGTCACTATACTGTACTGCAGGATGCTTACTCCAGCCAGGTCACTGTACTGCAGGATGCTTACTCCAGCCAGGTCACTGTACTGTACTACAGGATGCTTACTCCAGCCAGGTCACTGTACTGCAGGATGCTTACTCCAGCCAGGTCACTATACTGTACTGCCGGATGCTTACTCCAGCCAGGTCACTATACTGTACTGCAGGATGCTTACTCCAGCCAGGTCACTATACTGTACTGCAGGATGCTTACTCCAGCCAGGTCACTATACTGTACTGCAGGATGCTTACTCCAGCCAGGTCACTATACTGTACTGCAGGATGCTTACTCCAGCCAGGTCACTATACTATACTGCAGGACGCTTACTCCAGCCAGGTCACTGTACTGCAGGATGCTTACTCCAGCCAGGTCACTGTACTGTACTACAGGATGCTTACTCCAGCCAGGTCACTGTACTGCAGGATGCTTACTCCAGCCAGGTCACTATACTGTACTGCAGATTGCTTACTCCAGCCAGGTCACTGTACTGCAGGATGCTTACTCCAGCCAGGTCACTATACTGTACTGTAGGATGCTTACTCCAGCCAGGTCACTATACTGTACTGCAGGATGCTTACTCCAGCCAGGTCACTGTACTGTACTGCAGGATGCTTACTCCAGCCAGGTCACTATACTGTACTACAGGATGCTTACTCCAGCCAGGTCACTATACTCTACTGCAGGATGCTTACTCCAGCCAGGTCACTATACTGTACTGCAGGATGCTTACTCCAGCCAGGTCACTGTACTGTACTGCAGGATGCTTACTCCAGCCAGGTCACTGTACTGTACTGCAGGATGCTTACTCCAGCCAGGTCACTATACTGTACTGCAGGATGCTTACTCCAGCCAGGTCACTATACTGTACTGCAGGATGCTTACTCCAGCCAGGTCACTATACTGTACTGCAGGATGCTTACTCCAGCCAGGTCACTGTACTGCAGGATGCTTACTCCAGCCAGGTCACTGTACTGTACTACAGGATGCTTACTCCAGCCAGGTCACTGTACTGCAGGATGCTTACTCCAGCCAGGTCACTATACTGTACTGTAGGATGCTTACTCCAGCCAGGTCACTATACTGTACTGCAGGATGCTTACTCCAGCCAGGTCACTGTACTGTACTACAGGATGCTTACTCCAGCCAGGTCACTGTACTGCACGATGCTTACTCCAGCCAGGTCACTATACTGTACTGCCGGATGCTTACTCCAGCCAGGTCACTATACTGTACTGCAGATTGCTTACTCCAGCCAGGTCACTGTACTGCAGGATGCTTACTCCAGCCAGGTCACTATACTGTACTGTAGGATGCTTACTCCAGCCAGGTCACTATACTGTACTGCAGGATGCTTACTCCAGCCAGGTCACTATACTGTACTGCAGGATGCTTACTCCAGCCAGGTCACTATACTGTACTGTAGGATGCTTACTCCAGCCAGGTCACTATACTGTACTGCAGGATGCTTACTCCAGCCAGGTCACTATACTGTACTGCAGGATGCTTACTCCAGCCAGGTCATAATACTGTACTGCAGGATGCTTACTCCAGCCAGGTCACTATACTGTACTGCAGGATGCTTACTCCATCTAGGTCACTATACTGTACTGCAGGATGCTTACTCCAGCCAGGTCACTATACTGTACTGCAGCATGCTTACTCCAGCCAGGTCACTATACTGTAATGCAGGATGCTTACTCCATCTAGGTCACTATACTGTACTGCAGGATGCTTACTCCAGCCAGGTCACTATACTGTACTGCCGGATGCTTACTCCAGCCAGGTCACTATACTGTACTGCAGGATGCTTACTCCAGCCAGGTCACTATACTGTACTGCAGGATGCTTACTCCAGCCAGGTCACTATACTGTACTGCAGGATGCTTACTCCAGCCAGGTCACTATACTGTACTGCAGGATGCTTACTCCAGCCAGGTCACTGTACTGCAGGATGCTTACTCCAGCCAGGTCACTGTACTGCAGGATGCTTACTCCAGCCAGGTCACTATACTGTACTGTCAGATGCTTACTCCAGCCAGGTCACTATACTGTACTGCAGGATGCTTACTCCAGCCAGGTCACTATACTGTACTGCAGGATGCTTACTCCAGCCAGGTCACTGTACTGCAGGATGCTTACTCCAGCCAGGTCACTATACTGTACTGCAGGATGCTTACTCCAGCCAGGTCACTGTACTGCAGGATGCTTACTCCAGCCAGGTCGCTGTACTGTACTACAGGATGCTTACTCCAGCCAGGTCACTGTACTGCAGGATGCTTACTCCAGCCAGGTCACTATACTGTACTGCAGATTGCTTACTCCAGCCAGGTCACTGTACTGCAGGATGCTTACTCCAGCCAGGTCACTATACTGTACTGTAGGATGCTTACTCCAGCCAGGTCACTATACTGTACTGCAGGATGCTTACTCCAGCCAGGTCACTGTACTGTACTGCAGGATGCTTACTCCAGCCAGGTCACTATACTGTACTACAGGATGCTTACTCCAGCCAGGTCACTGTACTGTACTGCAGGATGCTTACTCCAGCCAGGTCACTGTACTGTAGGATGCTTACTCCAGCCAGGTCACTATACTGTACTACAGGATGCTTACTCCAGCCAGGTCACTATACTCTACTGCAGGATGCTTACTCCAGCCAGGTCACTATACTGTACTGCAGGATGCTTACTCCAGCCAGGTCACTGTACTGTACTGCAGGATGCTTACTCCAGCCAGGTCACTGTACTGTACTGCAGGATGCTTACTCCAGCCAGGTCACTATACTGTACTGCAGGATGCTTACTCCAGCCAGGTCACTATACTGTACTGCAGGATGCTTACTCCAGCCAGGTCACTATACTGTACTGCAGGATGCTTACTCCAGCCTGGTCACTGTACTGCAGGATGCTTACTCCAGCCAGGTCACTGTACTGTACTACAGGATGCTTACTCCAGCCAGGTCACTGTACTGCAGGATGCTTACTCCAGCCAGGTCACTATACTGTACTGCAGGATGCTTACTCCAGCCAGGTCACTATACTCTACTGCAGGATGCTTACTCCAGCCAGGTCACTATACTGTACTGCAGGATGCTTACTCCAGCCAGGTCACTATACTGTACTGCAGGATGCTTACTCCAGCCAGGTCACTATACTGTACTGCAGGATGCTTACTCCAGCCAGGTCACTGTACTGCAGGATGCTTACTCCAGCCAGGTCACTGTACTGCAGGATGCTTACTCCAGCCAGGTCACTATACTGTACTGTCGGATGCTTACTCCAGCCAGGTCACTATACTGTACTGCAGGATGCTTACTCCAGCCAGGTCACTATACTGTACTGCAGGATGCTTACTCCAGCCAGGTCACTATACTGTACTGCAGGATGCTTACTCCAGCCAGGTCACTGTACTGCAGGATGCTTACTCCAGCCAGGTCACTGTACTGTACTACAGGATGCTTACTCCAGCTATGTCACTGTACTGCAGGATGCTTACTCCAGCCAGGTCACTATACTGTACTGCAGATTGCTTACTCCAGCCAGGTCACTGTACTGCAGGATGCTTACTCCAGCCAGGTCACTATACTGTACTGTAGGATGCTTACTCCAGCCAGGTCACTATACTGTACTGCAGGATGCTTACTCCAGCCAGGTCACTGTACTGTACTGCAGGATGCTTACTCCAGCCAGGTCACTATACTGTACTGCAGGATGCTTACTCCAGCCAGGTCACTGTACTGCAGGATGCTTACTCCAGCCAGGTCACTGTACTGTACTACAGGATGCTTACTCCAGCCAGGTCACTGTACTGCAGGATGCTTACTCCAGCCAGGTCACTATACTGTACTGCAGATTGCTTACTCCAGCCAGGTCACTGTACTGCAGGATGCTTACTCCAGCCAGGTCACTATACTGTACTGTAGGATGCTTACTCCAGCCAGGTCACTATACTGTACTGCAGGATGCTTACTCCAGCCAGGTCACTGTACTGTACTGCAGGATGCTTACTCCAGCCAGGTCACTATACTGTACTACAGGATGCTTACTCCAGCCAGGTCACTATACTCTACTGCAGGATGCTTACTCCAGCCAGGTCACTATACTGTACTGCAGGATGCTTACTCCAGCCAGGTCACTGTACTGTACTGCAGGATGCTTACTCCAGCCAGGTCACTGTACTGTAGGATGCTTACTCCAGCCAGGTCACTATACTGTACTACAGGATGCTTACTCCAGCCAGGTCACTATACTCTACTGCAGGATGCTTACTCCAGCCAGGTCACTATACTGTACTGCAGGATGCTTACTCCAGCCAGGTCACTGTACTGTACTGCAGGATGCTTACTCCAGCCAGGTCACTGTACTGTACTGCAGGATGCTTACTCCAGCCAGGTCACTATACTGTACTGCAGGATGCTTACTCCAGCCAGGTCACTATACTGTACTGCAGGATGCTTACTCCAGCCAGGTCACTATACTGTACTGCAGGATGCTTACTCCAGCCAGGTCACTGTACTGCAGGATGCTTACTCCAGCCAGGTCACTGTACTGTACTACAGGATGCTTACTCCAGCCAGGTCACTGTACTGCAGGATGCTTACTCCAGCCAGGTCACTATACTGTACTGCAGGATGCTTACTCCAGCCAGGTCACTATACTCTACTGCAGGATGCTTACTCCAGCCAGGTCACTATACTGTACTGCAGGATGCTTACTCCAGCCAGGTCACTATACTGTACTGCAGGATGCTTACTCCAGCCAGGTCACTATACTGTACTGCAGGATGCTTACTCCAGCCAGGTCACTGTACTGCAGGATGCTTACTCCAGCCAGGTCACTGTACTGCAGGATGCTTACTCCAGCCAGGTCACTATACTGTACTGTCGGATGCTTACTCCAGCCAGGTCACTATACTGTACTGCAGGATGCTTACTCCAGCCAGGTCACTATACTGTACTGCAGGATGCTTACTCCAGCCAGGTCACTATACTGTACTGCAGGATGCTTACTCCAGCCAGGTCACTGTACTGCAGGATGCTTACTCCAGCCAGGTCACTGTACTGTACTACAGGATGCTTACTCCAGCTATGTCACTGTACTGCAGGATGCTTACTCCAGCCAGGTCACTATACTGTACTGCAGATTGCTTACTCCAGCCAGGTCACTGTACTGCAGGATGCTTACTCCAGCCAGGTCACTATACTGTACTGTAGGATGCTTACTCCAGCCAGGTCACTATACTGTACTGCAGGATGCTTACTCCAGCCAGGTCACTGTACTGTACTGCAGGATGCTTACTCCAGCCAGGTCACTATACTGTACTGCAGGATGCTTACTCCAGCCAGGTCACTGTACTGCAGGATGCTTACTCCAGCCAGGTCACTGTACTGTACTACAGGATGCTTACTCCAGCCAGGTCACTGTACTGCAGGATGCTTACTCCAGCCAGGTCACTATACTGTACTGCAGATTGCTTACTCCAGCCAGGTCACTGTACTGCAGGATGCTTACTCCAGCCAGGTCACTATACTGTACTGTAGGATGCTTACTCCAGCCAGGTCACTATACTGTACTGCAGGATGCTTACTCCAGCCAGGTCACTGTACTGTACTGCAGGATGCTTACTCCAGCCAGGTCACTATACTGTACTACAGGATGCTTACTCCAGCCAGGTCACTATACTCTACTGCAGGATGCTTACTCCAGCCAGGTCACTATACTGTACTGCAGGATGCTTACTCCAGCCAGGTCACTGTACTGTACTGCAGGATGCTTACTCCAGCCAGGTCACTGTACTGTACTGCAGGATGCTTACTCCAGCCAGGTCACTATACTGTACTGCAGGATGCTTACTCCAGCCAGGTCACTATACTGTACTGCAGGATGCTTACTCCAGCCAGGTCACTATACTGTACTGCAGGATGCTTACTCCAGCCAGGTCACTGTACTGCAGGATGCTTACTCCAGCCAGGTCACTGTACTGTACTACAGGATGCTTACTCCAGCCAGGTCACTGTACTGCAGGATGCTTACTCCAGCCAGGTCACTATACTGTACTGCCGGATGCTTACTCCAGCCAGGTCACTATACTGTACTGCAGGATGCTTACTCCAGCCAGGTCACTATACTGTACTGCAGGATGCTTACTCCAGCCAGGTCACTATACTGTACTGCAGGATGCTTACTCCAGCCAGGTCACTATACTGTACTGCAGGATGCTTACTCCAGCCAGGTCACTATACTATACTGCAGGATGCTTACTCCAGCCAGGTCACTGTACTGCAGGATGCTTACTCCAGCCAGGTCACTGTACTGTACTACAGGATGCTTACTCCAGCCAGGTCACTGTACTGCAGGATGCTTACTCCAGCCAGGTCACTATACTGTACTGCAGATTGCTTACTCCAGCCAGGTCACTGTACTGCAGGATGCTTACTCCAGCCAGGTCACTATACTGTACTGTAGGATGCTTACTCCAGCCAGGTCACTATACTGTACTGCAGGATGCTTACTCCAGCCAGGTCACTGTACTGTACTGCAGGATGCTTACTCCAGCCAGGTCACTATACTGTACTACAGGATGCTTACTCCAGCCAGGTCACTATACTCTACTGCAGGATGCTTACTCCAGCCAGGTCACTATACTGTACTGCAGGATGCTTACTCCAGCCAGGTCACTGTACTGTACTGCAGGATGCTTACTCCAGCCAGGTCACTGTACTGTACTGCAGGATGCTTACTCCAGCCAGGTCACTATACTGTACTGCAGGATGCTTACTCCAGCCAGGTCACTATACTGTACTGCAGGATGCTTACTCCAGCCAGGTCACTATACTGTACTGCAGGATGCTTACTCCAGCCAGGTCACTGTACTGCAGGATGCTTACTCCAGCCAGGTCACTGTACTGTACTACAGGATGCTTACTCCAGCCAGGTCACTGTACTGCAGGATGCTTACTCCAGCCAGGTCACTATACTGTACTGTAGGATGCTTACTCCAGCCAGGTCACTATACTGTACTGCAGGATGCTTACTCCAGCCAGGTCACTGTACTGTACTACAGGATGCTTACTCCAGCCAGGTCACTGTACTGCACGATGCTTACTCCAGCCAGGTCACTATACTGTACTGCCGGATGCTTACTCCAGCCAGGTCACTATACTGTACTGCAGATTGCTTACTCCAGCCAGGTCACTGTACTGCAGGATGCTTACTCCAGCCAGGTCACTATACTGTACTGTAGGATGCTTACTCCAGCCAGGTCACTATACTGTACTGCAGGATGCTTACTCCAGCCAGGTCACTATACTGTACTGCAGGATGCTTACTCCAGCCAGGTCACTATACTGTACTGTAGGATGCTTACTCCAGCCAGGTCACTATACTGTACTGCAGGATGCTTACTCCAGCCAGGTCACTATACTGTACTGCAGGATGCTTACTCCAGCCAGGTCACTATACTGTACTGCAGGATGCTTACTCCAGCCAGGTCACTATACTGTACTGTAGGATGCTTACTCAGATTCAGATTCAGATTCATTTATTTAAAGAATGGGACTTTACACGTTAATGAACAGTACAGCCGTACAGTAAACATGCCAGGTTATAGCCTAAGGGCTAGTTTCCACCTTTAGTCCCATGGCAGGTTGATGTAATCATGAAAGAGAAAAATAATTAATAGTACAAAAAAGATTAATAGTACAGAAGGTTAGTAAAACCAAAAATGATTAAAACACACACAATTAATAGTACCAAAAAATTAATAGTACAAAAGTTTAGTAAAACCTAAAATGAATAAAACACACAGAGCATGCAGCGATATGTTAGGTGTGATCACATTGCTGATTTGATCTGAGCCATAGTTTCAGCTGGCCTTTGAAGGTGGCGAGACTAGGGCATTCTCTAATAAAGGGAGGTAGATTATTCCAGAGGGTGCTTCCCATGTAGGATAAGGTCTTCTGGCTAAAGGAAGTTTTTCTAAAGGGGACCTCACAGACCTTGTTCGTGATGGCCCGAGTGACACGGGTCGAGTTGGCGGTCGAACGATATTTGATGAAGTCAGCAAGAGGAGGCGGCGCCAGTCCATGTAGAACTTTGTATATTAGACAGGCAGAGGTGAAATTTCTAAAGTTCTCAAAACTTAGCATGTCATATTTACGTATGACATGACAGTGGTGATGAGAAAAGGGTTTTTTTATCTAGTATTTTCAAGGCTTTTTTATAAAGTAGTTCGGCTGGTTTGAGAGTGGTTACTCGTGTCAAAGACCAGCTAGTTATACAATAATTCAGATGCGAAAGGATCATCGAGTGTAAAAATAAAAACGCAGCGTCTGTGGACAGACAACTCCTTATTTGTCTGAAATTATACAGGTGGAATTTAATTTTTTTGGAGATCATTTTAACGTGGTTGCTGAACGTTAGGTTGGGGTCCAACATCACGCCTCAGTATTTAAACTCGTTAACCACAGATAATTCCTCTGACCCCAAGAAAACATTGGAGCGCGGAGGTGCAATGTTTCTTTTAGAAAAGAACATACAAACTGTTTTTTTTGCATTCAGCACGAGACAAGATTTAGTTAGCCATGTCTGGATATGAGAGAGAGCTGAAGATAAGACACGTGCCGCCTCCCCTGGGTTTTTAGCCCTTGTGAAGATAACTGTGTCGTCAGCATAAAGCTGGACATCTACATTAAAACAGTAATCAGGAAGATCATTAATGTACAAAGAAAAGAAAATTGGCCCCAAAATTGACCCTTGGGGGACCCCTACTGGACAGCTCAGGTAAGGGGAGCTGACACCGCCAACCACAGTGCACTGCTCCCGGTGAGACAGATATGATTCAACCCATTTAATGGCCTCAACAGAAAAATTGAAACTGGACAATTTAGAGAGGAGCACACTGTGGTTGACGGTGTCAAACGCCCTCTTAAGATCGAGGAACACAGCTCCCACACAACCATCCCTGTCCAAGGAGCCTTTTATTTTCTCCAAGAGCAGGACCAAAGCAGAGTCAGTTGAGTGATATGGACGAAAACCAAACTGCATGGGGTGCAAGGGGGTCTGGCTCGTCTCAAGAAATTCTATAAGTTGTTTAGCAACCCATTTTTCAATGATTTTAGAGATTATTGGTAAACTACTGATGGGTCTGAAGTTGTTCATGTCAGATTTATCACCAGCTTTGTAGATTGGGGTAACTGAGGCCAGTTTCCATGCCTTTGGGACGGTTGAGTGCTTGATGGATAAATTAACTAAATGCATAATAGGTGGCGCTAATGTCTCTTTATTTAACTTCAAGAAGCTGGTGTTAAGACCATAAACATCTTTAGCCTTAGAGCTGTTCAGAGCACTAATGATATCAATGACCTCAGGTACAGAAATTTCCTGGATGGTAAAAATTGGTACTCCATTGACTGTAGGGTTATTCACCATATTTACAGGGCATGTGGATACGCCAAACTGTTTCGAGATGTCATCAATAGATTTTATGAAGAAGGTGTTGAGTTTTTCTGCCAAGGTGACAGGGTTGCTCACCAGCCGGTTGTCAACCTTTAATTCCATAGCTTTAGTGTCCTGTTTCAGTTGTTTACCTGTCAGTTTATTAATATTTTGCCAAAAAAAATTGCTGTTCCCCCTTGCACTTTCCATAACAGTGATAAAAAAAGTTGGCTCCAGCCAGATCACTATACTATACTGCAGGATGCTTACTCCAGCCAGGTCACTATACTGTACTGCAGGATGCTTACTCCAGCCAGGTCACTATACTGTACTGTAGGATGCTTACTCCAGCCAGGTCACTATACTGTAATGCAGGATGCTTACTCCAGCCAGGTCACTATACTGCAGGATGCTTACTCCAGCCAGGTCACTATACTGTACTGCAGGATGCTTACTCCAGCCAGGTCACTATACTGCAGGATGCTTACTCCAGCCAGGTCACTATACTGCAGGATGCTTACTCCAGCCAGGTCACTATACTGTACTGCAGGATGCTTACTCCAGCCAGGTCACTATACTGTACTGCAGGATGCTTACTCCAGCCAGGTCACTGTACTGTACTGTAGGATGCGTACTCCAGCCAGGTCACTATACTGTACTGTAGGATGCGTACTCCAGCCAGGTCACTATACTGTACTGCAGGATGCTTACTCCAGCCAGGTCACTATACTGTACTGCATGATGCTTACTCCAGCCAGGTCACTATACTGTACTGCAGGATGCTTACTCCAGCCAGGTCACTATACTGTACTGCAGGATGCTTACTCCAGCCAGGTCACTATACTATACTGCAGGATGCTTACTCCAGCCAGGTCACTATACTGTACTGCAGGATGCTTACTCCAGCCAGGTCACTATACTGTACTGCAGGATGCTTACTCCAGCCAGGTCACTATACTGTACTGCAGGATGCTTACTCCAGCCAGGTCACTATACTGTACTGCAGGATGCTTACTCCAGCCAGGTCGCTATACTGTACTGTAGGATGCTTACTCCAGCCAGGTCACTGTACTGCAGGATGCTTACTCCAGCCAGGTCACTATATTGTACTGCAGGATGCTTACTCCAGCCAGATCACTATACTGTACTGCAGGATGCTTACTCCAGCCAGGTCACCATACTGTACTGCAGGATGCTTACTCCAGCCAGGTCACTATACTGTACTGCAGGATGCTTACTCCAGCCAGATCACTATACTGTACTGCAGGATGCTTACTCCAGGCAGGTCACTATACTGTACTGCAGGATGCTTACTCCAGCCAGATCACTATATTGTACTGCAGGATGCTTACTCCAGCCAGGTCACTATACTGTACTGCAGGATGCTTACTCCAGGCAGGTCACTATACTGTACTGCAGGATGCTTACTCCAGCCAGATCACTATATTGTACTGCAGGATGCTTACTCCAGCCAGATCACTATACTGTACTGCAGGATGCTTACTCCAGCCAGGTCACTATACTGTACTGCAGGATGCTTACTCCAGCCAGGTCACTATACTGTACTGCAGGATGCTTACTCCAGCCAGATCACTATAGTGTACTGCAGGATGCTTACTCCAGCCAGGTCACTATACTGTACTGCAGGATGCTTACTCCAGCCAGGTCACTATACTGCAGGACTGGCATCAGGGGAAGTGATCTGGAAATTAATGTGGCCAAAACAAAAGGACTCCTAATACAAATAAAATCACAGGGAACCAGTATCACTCCTGTCATACTCAATAACCAGCCTCAAGTCCAACACTTCAAGTAGCTAGGCACAGTTATTGCAATTCACAAACAACTGCAATATATTTGACACAGAAAGGGTAAACAGATAAGTGCAGATCCTCACACCCTCTACAGGCTAAACAGATAACTGCAGATCCTCACACCCTCTACAGCAGTGATACTCAACCCAATGCTGAGTATCACTGCTGTAAAGCCACATTTATGGTAAAATAAATAAATAAATAGCCTAAATAAAAATCTAAACTAATAAAAGGAGGAAAGGGATTTTTGGGGGGATTGTGGCTCTTGCAAAGATTTTTTTTTGGTCAATGTGGCTCCTGAGTTGGGCAAGGTTGAGTACCACTAACCTGACGCTGCCAGATGGACGGATTAGCTCCACATTACGTTTCACTAAACCAGTCGATCTGGGAATGCAGTAACCCGACCCGCTGACGGAGGCGGGCACTTTTTCCAAGCTACTTGGCAGGTGATTGGATAACCCATCTGTCTATCACCGCTGGTGCGTGTTAACTTCAACCAATCAGATCGCCATGCCTCTGACGTCACGTTTGCGACCGGAGGAAGCTGCCTGTGCCTGATCTCCGTGGTAGTCTATCATTGATTGAGTCCTCACCGTCCTCATCGTCGTAAAGTCGCCTTCGAAGCATGACGTTCAATTATAACGAACTAGTTGTGTGGCTTAGCCTTCCCAAATGTTGAGGGTCGTTTTTTAGAATTTAATACATAGAATTGGGAATGTTACATTTCATTCAGACTGTCTGTCACTTCCGCGGCGGCAGCCATGTTGACGACTGAAAAGAACTACAAAGACCATGTACCCACTACTTGCCCAGACGAGCCTAAGCCCGCCTAAGGCTGCCGCTGATTCGTCGAGCCGGCATGGTTCGGCCAATCATCTTAACTGCCTGTGCATGACAAGATGGATTACGTCGAGAGAATCTCTTTTGATCTCGTGAGGTTATCCATCTTGCAAGCAAGGTTAGAGTACCACTGCTCTACAGGCTAAACAGAGAACTGCAGATACCTCACACCCTCTACAGGCTAAACACATAACTGCAGATTGAGGCACCGTCAATCTAATCAGGGTCCAAAAGGCCAGCCAGAATATATTTAGACGGTTTTCATGGAATTGTGTTTGAAACCTCGCTTTATTTCCTGTCAGCTCCTTTATTAGCAAACACTGCAACAGGAAATAAGCTAGCGAAAATTTAGAATGTTTACGTTGTCAAGTTAAAACTGTCTATAAGACGTCTTTAATTTCCTGTGCCATACAGGCGTAGCACTCACAATGACTCAGGGAACACCTGTACTTTTATAAGATTTGCTCATCAGTGGATTTGTGACATCACTGGGATTTATGACATCACTGATGATGTCATCAGTGGATTTATGACATCCCTGATGACATCATCAGTGGGACAGACAGAGCCCGAACAAACAGAGCCCCAGCTCCCATTTATACTGATGATTTGGGAGAAGCCAAAGACAAATTTACTTTCTTAGTAATGCTAACAGACTAATGATGTCACTGCTGAGCTGTAATGATGTCACTGCTGAGCTCGAATGATGTCATGGACAGTAAGAGATCCTCATCTTACCTCTTAGCTTTGGTCGGGCTGTCATGTTCCCCAGACAGAGACAGCCGCTCCTCTCTCTCCTCACACTCACTCATAGTAGAGCCAACACGCCAACACCTTTACACACACACACACACACACACACACACACACACACACACACACACACACACACACACACACACACACACACACACACACACACACAGTTAGCTGGACTCAGTCATTACAACAAGCTTTCAAGATTGAAGATGATTTGAACAGCCATAGTGAGTAAACATGTTACAAAGGAGGAATGTGTCTTTGTGCAGTATGCAGCACAGCGATCACAGCAATAACAGAATATGGAGCAGACAGAAAGACAATCTTCAAATTATTAATTATAAAGTGCAAAGTAAAAGTCTTTTAAAGTGACATATAGAGGGGTCCATGTAAATTACCATGTAATTAATAAGTCCATGCAAAATGTCCAGTAAGTCCTTAAGGAACACTCCGCCGATTTTCAATCAGTTTGTATCAAATTACAAAATCAGTATCTAAAACTGTAAAAAAAGAAAAATAAAGATTGTTCACAAGTCCCAAACCTTCAACTCCAAGTCAAGTCTCAAGTCTTTTGAGGACGAGTATCAAGTCAAGTCTCAAGTCACTGTGTGTGTGACTTAAGTGTGACTCAAGTCCAAGTCTCAAGTCCATGTCCTCATCTCTGAGTGACATACATACCAGACATGGGACATGTCACTTTGGTCCAAGTCTCAAGTAAGTCCTAAGTCATTCGGTCCAAGTCTCAAGTGAGTCCCAAGTCATTTTGTTTTTTGCAAGTCAAGTCAAGTCACGTCACAGGTTCTATCAAGTCAAGTTAAGTCCCAAGTCAAGTCACTTTTTCCCTCCACCCATTATACTGCAGTCTTACCTTCCTTTATAAAGAGAAAAGACAAGGTACAGAATTAGTAGCCTACATGTGTAATAGTGATATTATTGACCAATTTATCTAACCTGTTCAAAAAATATGACAAATTAATTAAATTTGTATTATAATTAAATAAATGAAATCAAACAAAACAAAAGTCAAATAACTGCAACTTAAATAACTAATAACGTAAGTGCCTTCTCCATGAAAAAAAAATCCAGTGAGAGGAGTGTGACTGACAGCCAGTCATCCAACCATGACAATGCCATTTTCAGCTTGCACTCACAGTGCAGAGATAGACCTGCAGGTGGTGCCAAAACCCCTGTCCTTTTAACCTCTGACTGATAAGTGCGCTTTTTACAAGACACGTCCCTGACCTCTCGCCTCAAGATATCTGAATGAGGATGGGTTCTGTGGGTACCCACTTTCCAGACATGCCCACTTTATGCTAATCCCATGCAGTTTTTGGCAAAAACCATGAAGTGTTTTGCATGCAGTATAAATGTGTTATTTTTGCTTATTCTATTTCAGCAATCTTGGAATTGGATAAATGTAACTGGAAAGCTGAGACTTGTTGATTCAATGAGGCAAATTGTCTTCATGTGTGAAGATGTTAGTCCCTATAGTAGTCGTTTCATAAGACCATTTTTCTTGACCTCACTGTATAAAATGACACATCTTTGTTTGTTAGCACATTGTAGCTTACATGTTTCTGTATGTGTTGAGCCTGTTCTTTAGCAATAAGCTAATGTACGTAAATCTGTGGTCTTTATTGCCAGTACATTTATATTTTTTTAACATGTAAATTAGAAGGAGGGGGGCACTTCAAGTGTGGTCACCCAGGTGCACCTCACTGTGTTAATCTGGGACTGTATGTTATTTTTATTTTTTTTATAAATAAATAATTATGAGAGAGGTGCCCTTTTTCGGTTGTTGAGCACCTGCCCCCCAAAATGTCTGTGCACATCACTACACTTGCATACCGGATAACTTTACACAGACACTTGAAAAAGTTGAACAAGTTAATATTTTATATTTAATATTTAAACAGACACTCACAGAAGATGTGAGTTTCAGTGAGCTTTGCACAGAAACAGCCAGTAGAAAGTTTTTTCTACTTTTATGCTTTATGAGCCTGTACTTTTTTACTTTTACTTGAGTCAACAAGTTGAATCAGTAGCCTACTTCTACTTGTACCTATATTTTTTTTACACAAGTAGCCTAACTGTACTATAACTAAGTAAAGAATGTGTGTACTTTTCTCATCTCTGGTTCTGTGAACATTTGATATGAGGGTGCGGCCTCAGAACTTCAGGGGAAGTTAAGAAGTCTAGTCACTCTATCCTGTGTGTGCTCTAACCTGAGGCCAGAAACCACAGATCAGCTGATCTAGTTCTACTGTTCGTCCATTAGATGGAAACATTACCCACATCATCTACAGGGAACTAACCAGCAGAGCAGCACACAGACATGTACAGATGCATACAGGAGAAATTCAAATCACTTTAAAATTCAGTCACAGAGCGAGAATAAGAGAGTAGATGTCTCTGTCTGACGTCACATCACAGCTGTAATGTCTTTTTCTTTTTTTCTTTAACCTTTATTTAACCAGGTAAGTCATTAAGAACAATTTCTTATTTACATTGGCGACCTGGCAGAAGGCACAGCCTTTTGAGGGATAGGGGGTAGGGGATAAAATAAATACAAAGTTACTTAGAACAAATTAAAACACAAGTTAAAACACAGTTAAAAACATAGCAGACAGACAGAGCAAATAAAACAAACGCTTGGAGCAGACAGGCAGTGGATAAGAGTTAGTTTAGGAAGCAGTTGCAGGTGTCAGTGAATATGTCCATGATGGAGTCCTTGAAAGCTGACTTGGAGATGAAATTGACCAGTTTTAGTCTTTTTTGTAAGCCATTCCAGTCTGTGGGCACGGCAGAATGAAATGACGAATGACCGATTACAGGATGAGTTTTGGGGATTTTCAACAGGATGAGGTTAGCAGAACGGGTGTTGTAGGCAGCAGGTGCAATTTGCAGCAAACTACACAGGTAGTGACAGACCAAGGAGAGTTTTGTAGATTAGCATGAACCAGTGTATTTCACGACTGGTGTGCAAGGATGGCCAGTTTACAGAGGAATATAAAGTGCAGTGGTGAGTTCTGAAAGGGGCATTAGTAGTGAAACGGATGGCAGAGTGATAGATAACATCAAGCTTCTGCAGAGTAGTTTTGCAGGCAGATCAAAAAATGGTGTCACCATAGTCAAGCATGGGAAGAACTGTCATTTTAACCAGGGTGAGTCTAGCAGAGAGAGTAAATGAAGAGCGCATTCTATAGAGAAAGCCACTTTTTGATTTGACCTCAAACCAGTCTCTTACTGAGGTGGAGCATGTGACAGGAAGTTCCTCTTCCATTTTATTATAGCAAGAGATTTTACTGTCTTGTGATAACAGTTTTACTTTGCACTTCATGTTGTTATTTATTCTACTTAACATATTGCTTCATGTTGTAATTTGCTTCCTCAGCTCTTAGGCCTAGTTGAAAACAGGAAGTCAGTGTTACATTAAAATAGAGTTTCCACAATATTGTTGATGAAGCATCATAACTGAACACGTTACCAGGCCGTGCTGCTCGCAGCCCAGCCCCAGAAGTGACCCTACTACTGTACTTTGTATATATACTCATGCAGAACTAGGGTTACATAGCGTAGCCATAGGCAATAGGGGGGATGTAGTTACATTGTAACGGACCTGTAAAGTGGAGTGAGTCTATTCAACTGTAGTTCATATGTAGGTACATTGTAACAGACCTGTAAAGTGGAGTGAGTCTATTCAACTGTAGTTCATATGTAGGTACATGGAACCGGACCTGTAAAGTGGAGTGAGTCTGTTCAACTGTAGTTCATATGTAGTTACATGTTACCAGACCTGTAAAGTGGAGTGAGTCTATTCAACTGTAGGTCATATGTAGTTACATGGTACCGTACCCAGGTGGATTCAAACCACTGAACTTCTGATTGCAAAGCAGGCAGCTTTAACCACTCAGCCACGAGGGCTTTCCACATTTCATGGTCGAGTTTGAATGGATAACTGTATGTCAGTCAGATGTAGTTGTCACTTCATAGCTTTGTTATTATAAACAGAGACTTGGGGAACATATTTCTACTTTGTTAGTTGTAGATATGATTTTGTCCAGATTCCCATACAAAAATTAATAATATAATAATAATAAATAAATAAATAATAAATATATTAAAAATATAAATAGTCACATGAGCCATTTACAGCTTGTGTGTGTGTGTGTGTGTGGGGGGGGGGGGGGGGGGGGGGGGCTGACACAGCCACACTGCAAAAATTAACTACAGTTGAACAGACTCACTCCATTTTACAGGTATGTTACAATGTAACTACATATGAACTTAATTTATAACTATTGGTAATTACTGTGTAATTACATTTGGTGTTCATGTGTAATTACAAATAGGTCATATCTAACTAGGGTACCTTTAAAATAAAGGGTTACCCTTTTTTTTACTTAAGAAATGGTCCAAAAGCCTCGCAAGCATCACCACCACTAGGGTCCATTGGCATCACTGTCTGCTAGTGAGAGTAAAACAGAACAAGGTTTTTCCCTCAAACCTGCAGGCAGAAACCAACACAGCTAATTACTAACTAACTACTTGACACTTTCTATATGAACATGAAAACACATGTTGGAAAACCGTTAGAAGAGTGACATATTGTTTCTGCCCGTTTTGGGCCTAAACATCAGACAAACAGCCACACCTTTAACAGCTGCGTGTAGATTTCCCCCTGTCCTAGTTTAAATAACAGCTAATGGCAGGCAGTAACATTCACTAAAGATCTGCTGATAAGAGTCAGGAAAATAAGACTGACTGGAAGCTGTCAATAAACAGTTTTTACAATACCTTCAGCCGGAGAAAGTTATCTGCGTCACACTGAAGAAGGAAATGAACCCAGAGGGAGGAGCATGGATGTTTGGAGGAGGAGGCTTCTTCTCAAGTTTACTCTTTTCTTTTTTCTAGTTGGCAAAAAAAGTTAGTGCTGCAGGAAGTTGAATGTCCAAATATGGTTTGTTTGCCTGAAGAACACTTCCTGCTGCTGCTGACCTAACGTTACCTTTTGGTGAAGAAATGAATCTGCGCAGAGAGAGAGAGAGAGAGAGAGAGAGAGAGAGAGAGAGAGAGAGAGAGAGAGAGAAACAGAGAGAGAGAAACAGAGAGAGAGAAACAGAGAGAGAGTAACCGATCGTCACCAGGCTCTTCTCGGCGAGAAGAAGTTTTTGTTTTTGTAGAAACATTGCGGATTCACAATCTCACATATTTTAAGCCAATACAGAAGCTTTGCATCAGACAATTAATCGAGGAAAGAGACTTCAAGCTAACGGCAACAAAGACGTTTTTTGGCGCACTTCCTTCCGGTGTTCATTCTGGTTCCATGGTTTACACCGCATGACAAAACGCGGGGTGAAAGATGCCCAGACTAGAGAGAGAGAGAAACAGAGAGAGGGACAGAGACAGGAG
>NC_139626.1:77310295-77337795 GCF_964638095.1 Poromitra crassiceps
GCCCACTGGAAGACTGTTATTTTTGCTCCAAAAATGACCTTTAATTTAAAACCGACCACCCACCAGTAGGTGGCGTGGTGCCCCCCTGGGGCTGATGCAGCCACCCGCGTGACTACGTCACGCCCGCTCAGTCCAGGGATAGCCACTCATTCTTCCAGCCCGCTGAGAATCGACGCAACCAACGACGCATCGACGCAGCAAGGCTGGGTAGTGAGAGCTCTCCTTCTCACTCGTAAAACCAGGGTTGTAGTACAACCCTAACGTTTTACTTCGTTTCGAACTCAAGCTCTCACTCTAGTGCAGGGGTGGGCAATTATTTTTCATGGGGCCCACATGAGAAACCCAGATTGTTGCCGGGGGCCGAACAAATATTGTCATGCCGTAACCCATGGATGGGTAACTTTGATGATAGAGAGGCCACAAAAAGTCCTCGCTACCAGGTTTTGCTGAGGGCCGAACGGCGCCAGCGCGAACAATTTGGTGCATTTGAAGCCAGGTTTAGAGGAATAACTCATTTTAAATTAACAGTTGTGATGTCATTATTCAGTCTTAACCACCAATATTTGATCCTTTTCTCATTCACTCCCAGGCCTGTAGCCAGGGTTCGAGGAATACCGAGGTCATTTTATCGCGGCGTGGGGGGCCCAGGGGGGACTGTGCCCCCCCGGATAGAAAATTTTGTCCATTTTAAAGTAAAATGCTTCAATCTGGTGCACTTTGAGAGCAAAATGAAGAGGCTAGATCTATAAAGAACTACATATATCATGTTAGATTAATATCCTCTTTACTGTGCTGTTGCTTTAAAATGATACAAAAAATAAATGTCTCCCCATATGATATAATTTATATTCTGCATACAGGTCACATGGCAGAATACTGCTCAATTAAATACAATGGCCCATCTACACAAACATCACTTACAGGGGAGTTACTTACCCATTCACTTCAATAGAACTGTCCCCAAAGTCTAGCCTCAATCTAGCCTCAATGCAAAATCTGAATGTTGTGAGTTATCTCTCTTCTATAGCACACAGAGAGGAAGCAAATTGTTGCATTTCCGATCAACTGTCGCATTAAAACATCAATGACAGATTAATAGATCTGGGGACCGGGGCTATTTAAAAAAAAAAAAAAAAAAAAAAAAAAAAAAATTGGTGTGGAAAATACCGAGGTCATGACCTCGGTGTCCTCAATGGTAGCTACGGGCCTGTTCACTCCTATGTCATCACCTGCTCTCAGGGCTTGAAATTAACTTTTTTGACCACCTGCCAATATGGCTGCTAGATTTTAAAGTTACCAGCCAATTAGAATTTCCACTAGCTGAAATGTTTTTCTTGAAATAAATCAGAATATGAGTGGGTTAATTTAAGCATAAGTATCAGTAAGTGTCCCGGGATGATCAAAGCCTGTGTTGAGGGTCACACGAACAAAAATGCAGTCTTGAAGCTAAATAAATCCAAAACCAATGAGTTATTTGAGTTATTTAAATTTCTACTTGAATGTAGCCTTTTGTCATAAAGATTATTGAAAGATTCCATATTCCAGACTGAAATGCTATAACAGAAGTGGAGTATTGGCCAGAATGACATGAACATTTGGACACATATTCAGCGGGTATCTTGTATGTTGCGTTCAGGTGCACTGTGTGTGTAAAAAAAAATCGGTGAACCACGGCCGCATGGCAAATGTTCATGCCCGACCGTATGACATTTTAGAGCTGCAACGATACTACTTTCTTGCCACTGACAGTACCGCATGCGCGAAACGCGAACCGGACATGTCGAGGCTGTAGTACCTAACAAACGTGTGTTGAGAGGACCATGAGGCCGCAGCGCACATGTCCTTTACCGAAACACCACGCAACGCCTCGCGTAGAATGCGCCTTGATACCCTCCGGGGGTCTCTTACCCATGGCAGAGTATGCCAAAGCAATCGCCTCCACTATCCAGTGTGATAAGCGATCCTTGGAAAGGGGCCCACCCTGGGCCTTCTGCCCAAAGCAGACCAACAACTGGTTTGTAGTGCGTAACGAACGTGTCCTGGCCACATAGGCCGAGAGCGCCCTTACGGGGCACAGCATGTGCAAGCGCCTCTCCTCACCCAAACTGAATGGCGGGGGACAGAATGCTGACAAGTCTATGACCATAGACCTAAAGCTGGCATTAATATTCTTAGGTTGGTAAGCCGGGTTAGGTCGCAACGTAACCCTGCGCCCATCATTCCCAAAAACCATACAGGCCTGCTGCACCGAGAGGGCAATCAGGTCACCAACTCTCTTTCCTGACGACAAGGCCAGCAGCAGCGCGGTCTTCAAAGACAGAAATTTCAAATCGGCGGAGTCCAAGGGCTCAAACGGATGACCCGTTAACCCGTCCAGCACCGTAACCAGGTCCCATTTGGGAAAGACGCACTGCGACGGCGGGCGCAGCCTACGCGCTCCTTTCATGAAGCGCGAGCATCAATTCCCATGTGGCAAGCAGAAATTGCGGCTATGTACACCTTAACTCATTCACCGCCAAAGACGTCTTTGATGTGTTATCAGGAATAGCCCTCCCCGCCAATGACGTGTTTGACGTGTTTTTGTTTTTATTAGTGCAGCGCGTAGTTCAAAGACTTCCCCAGCCTGTGACATGGTATCAGGTCCCTGCCCTCATAGACAAGCCGACAACACGTGAACAAACACATACCGCAGCTGTTGTTTGAAATGAGCAGGAGGAAAAACAGAGAAACGTGCTTCCTTGTGCAGAGAGGAGAAACGCCATTGAAACGCCCCTCGGCGCGCTGCGCTGGTTGCCTTGCTGCAGGGCGAACCTGGATTGAGTTGTTCGCGGTAGTCAAACCCGTGACGAACATGATCGAGCCGGTTCCAGCGCCTGGTCCCAAAGCCAAGCCGGACCCGTTCCTGTGTCGCAGCATTCGTCCCAGCCCGAACGAGAGGAGGAAAACGATGCAGAGGCAGAGGAGGCTAGACGCTGATCTCAGACCAGTTTGGTGTTCCCCTCCTATGCTAATTTGCGGGGCGATCAATAGTGTTCCCTTGGAAGGAGGTGCGATCCAGCAGCAGCTGTGGACAGAACTCTCTCTCTCTCTCTGTGTTCCCCCTGATCCCCCTGATTCGACAGGTGCAGGGGAACAGCGCCTGCGGTTCTTGTGTGGCCCCCTTTGGCCCAAGCAGACATGGTTTGCGGACCTGGTCTCCTTGGCGCAAGGTCCGCCCTGGGCGCTGCCGGTATGGGCGGATCTCCTATCCCAGGCGGAGGGGGAGGTGTTCCACCCCTCCCCAAGCAGGTGGAAGCTAGCAGTCTGGCTCCTGAACGGGACCATTTGCTAGCCCAGGGCTTGCCCGATAATGTGGTATGCACTATTCAGAGTGCTAGGGCTGCTTCGACCCGCTCTCAGTACACGTACAAGTGGCGGGTCTTTTCGCGTGTGCGACCAGTTCTCTGTTTCCTTCAGAGCCTGCTTGACACGGGTCAGTCCCGGCAGTCGCTTAACTCATTCATGGCCAGTTTAGGACTGCCAATATTTAGCACAGGCCAAAGATTTTCATAATTGTTGGTCATCTTTCAAGACCCACAGTAAATTATCTATTAGCACCAAAGTGATTTTGCAATACCTCAAAATGAAGATGTACGTCTCTGGGTTCACCAGGAAAAAAAAAGTGAGCTTTTAGCATGTTCTGTACTCTACTTATAGCCATTTATATACACCCTGTTTTCACCAAAAAGGTCTCTCTGAGAAGAGAAACAGCAGAAAAGGCCATTTTTGTAAAAGACACAATCTCAGGCAGAACTCGCTCTCAATTCTTTTATTTTGAACTGTATTGACATAAGACATGTAAATATTATTCGTTATGACACAAATGACCAAAAAATATATATATATATATATATATATATATATATATATATATATATATATATATATACATGAAGTGCTTTTTTTACATTCAACAATACAGTTTACTCAGTGTGAGTGAGTGTGCAGACAGACACACAGACAGACAGACAGACAGACAGACAGACAGACACACAGACACACAGACACACACATACACACACACACACACACACACACACACACACACGCACACAGAGAGAGAGAGAGTTCTGTCCACAGCTGCTGCTGGATCGCACCTCCTTCCAAGGGAACACTATTAAGCGGAGTTGCCCCGAGACAGCAGGCCGGCCGTTTGAATCCGCCGGCCTAGCACATGAATCGCTGACAGCAAAAGAAATGGGGATACGGCCACCGAGGATGGCGGGCTTGTCCTTAGAGCTACAAGCCAAAGGCTGGCACTGAGCCCAGACCTTGGCGAGCTGACGCCCCTGCTGGACGTGCAGCCCCAGCAAGGGGCGGTACGTCCATTGTAGACCACGGAGCCATGTTAGCGCAAGCGGCTTGGCCTCCTGTGGCCTTCCCCACACCGCCTGCACAGCATGAGTCATGCAGACAGGCATGTGACAGAGAAAGGAGACGGGGATACGCCCACAGGTGAATCCCCGCCGCTAACTGGTTCAGCGCCACGGACCCGTTTGTCCAGGTGGGCAATCGCTGCCGTATTGTCCGAACGGATCAGAACATGGTGCCCATGTATCAGCCGTTGGAAGTGAAGCAGAGCCAGGCGAATCGCCTCCAGCTCTAGCACGTTTATGTGGTGAAGCTCCCGAGCTCCCCACTGGCCGTACGCCGAGCGGCCTCTGAACACTGCGCCCCACCCCCAGAGAGAGGCGCCGGTGCGAATGACCAACCTGAGCAGGACACGGCCCAACAGAGTGCCTCTCTTGAGAGGTAACGGGGGCCCGCCGACCTGCTCGATTCCGCCACTATGAGAGCATCGTCGAGATAGAGGAAGACGCCAATCCCACTCAAGCGGAGGGGAGCCGGGGCTGTCTCCACGCACACATCGAAGGTCCGTGGGCTCCAGAACACGGCAACGGCAGGATGCAAACTCGTAAGCTTTTCCCAGGAAGGAGGTCCTCAGGTATTTCCTGTGCCTCCGAACCACGGAGACACATCTTCCAGAACCATGGAAGTAAGAAATCCCGCTGCTTCAAAATTGAAGGCGGGGAAGGGAAGCATTAGGAACGGGAACCTCCCTCAGCGTCCCATTGCGGCGCCAAGGTCCAGAATCGGACGCAAGTAACCGTCCTACTTGGGTACGGCAGGGTACCTGTGATAGAAAACCCCAAGCGCTCCTTCGCCTTGGGGACCGAGCATATCGCCCCGTAGCGAGCAGCGTGGTCGGGAGGAAAGCAGGGTGCGAGAGGCTGCGTCCACCTGTCCCACGGCTAGCTCTGCAATGCTAGGCATGCCGGGGGAAGTCCTTCAGGCACTCCGACTATAGACGCGTCCGGGGAACGCGCCAGGTCGGGCTGGTCCTCTTTTGAGCCAGAGGCCGAAGACGGGTGTCGTACGCCATTGACGGCGGGCTCGCAACTACACTCGGCGGCCTGAACCGCCATGGAACACCCTGGAGGCCGCACACGGATCCCATGAAGGCTCCCAGCTGAAGTCGGGCCCTGGGCTCCGACGATGGTGAGCCGGTGTCCGGGGGCGTGGTCCACAGGAGAGCTCCCGACCGATGACAGGCGCAAGGTGCCGTCGACGGTGGGCTTGTCCTGGGCTCCCCAAACCGAGGCCCGGCCGTGGCCATGTGCCAGGGGCGCCTCAACGAAGGGGGCAATTTTACCATTTACTGACGAAGGGAATGAGACCCAAGGAGAGCTCCTAACCGAACTCGGGCCCTTGGCACTGAGGATGGTGGGCGTGTCCCTAGAGCTACCAGCTGCAGGCTGGCACTGAGCCCAGCCTTGGTGAGCCAACCGGTGGGCTTGACCTGAGCGCTGCCAAGCGAGGCCAGGCCGTGGCCATGGACCAAGGTGCGCTGGGCCCCCTGTCAGGCTCCTTGCGCTTGCAGGGGGCGCCCCAACAAAGGGAATGCGACCCAAGGAGAGCTCCCAACCACCCCGGGCCCTGGGCACCAAGGGCGGTGGGCTTGTCCTTAGAGCTACAAGCCGAAGGCTGGCACTAAGCCTAGACCTTGGCGAGCTGAAACCCCTGCTGGACGTGTAGCGCCAGCAAGGGGCGGTACGTCTATTGTAGATCAAGGAGCCATGTTAGCGGCATGCGACGCGGCGGGCAGTGACGGCGCTAGCACCGTCCCAAGCCTCCTCCCTATCGGGAACCTCCTCCTGGGCGGTCTCGACTAGGGGGTCATACCCGGGGAATTTGCCACGCTCTAACTCCAGACTGCTCGTCTAATTCGGACTGGGGCCCCTGGCCCTGATCAGCAGGGGCTTCACCCATGACAGGTCGGAGAGATTCAACGGACACGCTTCTCTCGAGAGGCGTACTGCTGGGAGGAATGCCCTCCTCAAGGAGAGCGAAGCTCTAAGACGCAGCACGGCCATCTTGAAGATAGCCCAGCAGCTGCAAGACCGAGGGTTCAAAGCGCCTGTGCAGCGTGCTCATGCCCAAGGCAGAACACGCACCTATCGTGCCGGTTCATACTCAGCCAATGTAGTTTTACACAAGGCCCATCCCCTCGCTGACTTTCCCTGCTCAGTAGCACAAGTGAAAGCAGGAAGCTAATCACTAAATAGCAAGCTCCTGCAGGCCGCACCCTGTTAGCGGGAGTAGCGTTTTAAGCAAGCTAGCAAACTAGCATGAAGCACAGGCTAGACAGTAAGCAACCCGGAGGCTAGCGAACGTGCGCATGCAACGGTAACGTAAGCGGCAATAGCCCAGCCCGAAGGGAAGGCAACAATACCCACAACCTGTTAACCCGAGAGAACAAGCGTGAACAAGCCACTAGCTAAGCTAGCGTAAGGACTGAGAGACAAGCGTGCGCTAACACAAGCCTGCGCACAAGCCAGTGCAGCGAGCCTCTACCCTGAGTAACATGGAGCGTGACCGCAAGCTGAAAGCCAGCGGCCCGCGAAGCTAGTCAATCTCAGAAGAAACTCCTCAGAGGTAGTTACAATCTAGTAGATGCTATTTGCACTGCGGCAAAGCAACACTTAGCAGACAAGCAAAGCTGGCTAAGATGGCGTAAGTACTGAGAGAAGCGGCTAACACACTCGTGTGGAGCGAGCTTACCTAGCTAGCGTATTCGCTCAGCTAATATCTCCGAGCGCCCCCTCCGGGGACGACGCCAATAATAGCTACACTACAAGCAGTATGTAGGTTCCAGCAACTCCTGTGCAGCGTGCTCATGCCCTAGGCCTAGGCAGTACACACATACATCGTGCCGGTTGTAACCGGCCAGCGTAGCATCACAGCTAACACAGCACCTGGCTGTCCCCCCCTTTCTCTTGGCAGCCGCCTGGTTCATCGCGCGAGTTCAGCCAAGCTAACTCGCAGCAAGCACCCGCAGACTGTAGCAGGAATTAGCGGGGGTTATACGTGTAAGCTAGCTAGCAGTAAGCCTGCAACGGTAAAGATAGCCAAAGTGCTACGCAACGTTAGATGCTGGCTGCACAGGTGCAAGCTAGCTATCTAGCTAATCTGGAGAGCACGGCTCTTTAGCTACTACTCTAGTCTAGGGTGACCATATTTTGATTTCCAAAAAAGAGGACACTCGGCTCCGCCTCGAGATACTTTATTATATATAGCCTATAATACAAAAAAATTACTCTTTTCAAGTCTTATTACTGGAAAAATAAATACAAACATATGAAATAATGTTATAAATAATACCTCTTCTGTATTCTCTTCTGTCAATGTAATAATGTAAATGATAAAACCGTAACAAACGAAAAATTAGGCTACTTCAATATGTTTTCTTCTTCATCCTCCTCCCTTTCTTCTTCATTGTCCTTTGTCTGCCCATCCATATTTTGCTGCAGAGCTGATCTTTCCCAGCAGTTTTTGGTTGCTCAACATAAGCATGAAAGTCTTTGGAAGAAGTGTCTTTGAGATTGTATTGCACAAATAGAATCCTCTTCAGTGACTGAACAGAAAGCTGGTTCCTCTCTGAATCAGTGAGAAAACCCTATCAATATTTGCATTGTGGGAGGGAAGTGCAAAGACAATCTGTGCAATCTTCAGTAGGTATAATACAAAAAAATAATAACTCTCTTTTCAAGTCTTACTGGAAAAACAAATACAAAAATATGAAATAGTTATAAATAATACCTCTTCTGTATTAGAACATCTTTTAACAAAATATATCTTACAATATTGTCAATGTAAATAATAAAACAGTAACAAACAAAAAATTAGGCTACTTCAATATGTTTTCTTCTTCATCCTCCCTTCTTCATTGTCCTTTGTCTGCCCATCCATATTTTGCTGCAGAGCTGATCTTTCCCAGCAGTTTTTGGTTGCTCAACAAATAAGCATGAAAGTCTTTGCAAGAAGTGTCTTTGTATTGCACAAATAGAATCCCCTTCAGTGACTGAACAGAAAGCTGGTTCCTCTCCACTGGCTCTGCATCAGTGAGAAAACCCTCTCAACATTTGCATTGTGAGAGGGAAGTGCAAAGACAAACTGTGCAATCTTCAGTAGTTCAGAGTAACATGCAATGCTTTTTGCCTTCTCAAAATATTTGGTCCACTTCTGGTGCACCTGCAGGCCACTGAACTCCTCATCACTGTTGCACCTTTCTGTGAATTTCTTCAGATTGCGGACCTGGTCAAAACATTTGACATCATCAATGGGAACCCCTTTCTCTCCAAGGTACTTGATGCAGACCTCCACATCATTCCAGTCTGGTGGTTCACTCAGATCCATCCACATGAATGTTGAGAACTCTTCCATGGGAGTCATCCACTTCTCCAGATACTCCAGACATGCACTGTACAGGCCTTGCACATCAGCACAGAACTGGTCACAGCCCTTATCAAGTCCATCTCTGCGCTGTTGTGCCAGTAGTCCCTTAACTTTAAGGGACATGAAGTTGTTGCTCTTGCGTTCATGAAGAACGGTGTGGATGCTGCTCAGTATCTTCTTCACCTCGATAACGGAGTTGTTCTCCCTTTCCATTTGTTGAATGTGGGTGTGGAACGCAGACATGAGTGAGTGCATGTGCCAGAGGTAGATCTCACTGAAGTCATTTTCAAAAAACGTCTTGATCACCATGGGTGGCTTTTCCTGAGACCGAAAGAATGCCTTTAAAGCTGGAAACATCTGTAGCATCCTCTCAATGCCTGGGAACAATGACAGCCACCTTGTCTTGCTGTGAGAAAGCATCCTTCTGTATTCAATGTCAACAAAATCACAGTATTCCTTCAGGTTCTCAGTGCGCACAGTGTATATGCTGAAGTACTGGTAGATTTTGAACATGATACTCTCAATGTCAATATCAAGTGTGTCTGCCCCATAATGAACACAATTATTCAATATGTGTGCTGGGCAACCCACACCGATCAGAGTATTCTTCTGCAGCAGCCTCTTCAAATTTGCAAACACATTCTTTCCCCCTTCATCACGTCGGATTCCTCCAAAATTTGTGTTGTCGCCAGTAAATGCAATACATTTTTCAGACAAATTGTTTTTTGCCAATGTTTCAATGAGGTATTTTGAGATGGTTTCTGCTGTCTCATTAGGTGTGTCTTTAACCTCTATCAGTTTTGTTTGCACACCACCCTTCTTCCTGTCAAAGTACTGGATTATGATTGGGAATATTTTCACTGCTCCGTGGTTACTCCCGTCTGTAGAAACACCACAGTATTGAATTTCTTTGAGTGCTTCATGCGCGACTTCAACAGTGTGGGGCGCTATAACACCATTGACAATGGCTTCTGTCTTAGTGCGAGCGCTGCTGAACTTTTTGGCGGTGTCCGAGTCTGGAAATGCCTTTTTTAGCAAGGCACTAGTGCAATCCATGGACCTGTAGCTGTTGTGGTGTTTCACAGTATGAAATGCGAATGCGCCCTCCGCTGCATTCACAGCATCCTCCGTTTTCCCGGGTCTAACAAAGAACTCCGTTAACTTTGTAGATGAACTCTCCCCCCGCACAGCTTTCTTATGTTTCTCTGTGTCCATGTGAGCTTTCAAATCCCCCGCACCTTTATTTGAAAGTGACACATATGTGCCAGCTTTGCACACAGTGCACTCCGCCTCCCATTTGTCCCGACCGGGACAGTAAGTGGGGAATCTGGTTTTTAAATCGTCTCGAAACTCACACTTACGCTTCGGCATTTTGTAGTGTAGAGTAGGAGGCTGGGAGCCAGTGCTGCTGCTCCAAATGTCAGCTCTCTGTGTTTGTGAGTGACACAAGAGCCGCCCACAAGGGAGGCAGCCTCTCAGGGATTACGTCACACGCAACAGAGTACTATTTAAAGCGCCAGGCACCGTTATGCCTAATGGTCCTATGAAAACCCGGACATTTTCAATAATTAATAAACCCCCCCCGGACACCCCGGACAGGACGTGAAAAGAGGACATGTCCGGGCAAAAGAGGACGTATGGTCACCCTAACTACTCTCACTTAACGTTACTCCGGCCGGAGTGAACGTGCGCGCTCTACACGGAGGTAGCCTGTGCCTACTGTGCTAGCACACAAGATACTAACTGCACGGGTGCAAGCTAGCTATCTACAACAACACTGGGTGGGTTGCCCGTCCGGGGAATCAGCCTGCTAATTAGCCTATTGTTCTGTGCTAAACAGTAATAATGCTATTTGCACGTATGCATAGCTTTCACACTTTGAGAGAAGACCTTGGTTAGCTCTCAAGCCTATACTATCGCTACCCCAGCCGGGGAAGACGAAGCACGCTACACGGCGGTAGCTTTTTATACAGGTGTTGACTGTAATCAAGACACTCTTAGCTTTTATATGACTTGTTCAGACGCCGCTGGTGAAGAGAACAGGATCGGGTCCCCGAAGCCTGAAGAATCTCGTCCACGCAAACCTCTCGAGGTGGGCAATATAAGACGGAACGAGCCTTTTTTCTTTAGCTTCTAAACGCGTCAAGTTGAGCTAACACGGAGCTTCTGAATAACACGTCCTCAGTCGCGGCTGGAAGAATGGTGAGTAGCTATCCCTGGACTGAGCGGGCGTGACGTAGTCACGCGGGTGGCCGCATCAGCCCCAGGGGGGCACCACGCCACCTACTGGTGGGTGGGCGGTTTTAAATTAAAGGTCATTTTTGGAGCAAAAATAACAGTCTTCCAGTGGGCTGCGTATGCAGCGGATAAGGCACTAGTCAAGTCAAGTCAAGTCAAGTTTATTTATATAGCCCTAATTCACAAGCATGTCTCAGAGGGCTTCACAGAAAGTATGTCTAGCTAATTCTAGCTGACACAACAGTAACAAGAATATACAGAATAAAGATAACATTTGAACAATTGATAATATAGAAAATATAGAAATGAAGAGAGAGCAGAGGAGAGAGCAGAAGAAGGGAGAAGAGCAGGGGGAATGTGAGAGAGTGATGGGGTGAGGAGGGAATGGGAGATGTTGGAGGGTATAGGAGGTGGGGAAGGAGCAAGAGGAGAGAGCAGGAGTGGGGAAGGGGGGGGGTGTGGGGGAGAAGACAGCAGGGGGAGGGAGGAGGTGGGGAGAGAATGAGAAATATAGACGCACATCTTGCAAACGGACATATGTCAATTTCTTAGCAACCAAACTATGCCTAATTTAATTGGCTGCAAGCCTTTAGTAGTGAGTCCTTTTGCCAAGTAAGCACATGTTCACATATAGAGCTTATGGGTGCCTTGTTTTAGGGAAGAGTGGGTGCCATGCTTTGAATAGTGGCGAAATACTAAAAGCATGGGTGCCATGCTTTAAATAGTGGCGAAATATTGAGTGCCATGCTTTGGAGTAGAATGTGTACTATGCTTTAGAGTAGTGGGGGAGGGGGGAAGAGGAAGAAACACCGGGAAGAGGAGAAAGCAGGAGAGTGGAGGAGGGAGGGAGAGCGGGGGGATGTGAGGGAGGAGAGGGGGGAGGTGGGGAGAAAATAGGAAATGTGGAGGAGGAGAGAACAGAGGAGGAGAGATGAGGGTGCAGGGGAGGGAGAGCCAGGGTAGAGGTAGGGTCTAGGGTTGGGGGAGGGGAGGGAGTAGGATACGGGCCCGGATTAGGGCGAGGGTGGGGAGAAAATGGGAAATGTGGAGGAGGAGAGAACAGAGAAGGAGAGGTGGGAGGGTGCAGGGGAGGGAGAGCAGGGGGAATGTGAGAGGGAGGAGAGGACAGAGAGGAGGAGAGAACAGAGAAGGAGAGGTGGGAGGGTGCAGGGGAAGGAGAGCAGGGGGAATGTGAGAGAGGGGAGAGGACAGAGAGGAGGAGAGAACAGAGAAGGAGAGGTGGGAGGGTGCAGGGGAGGGAGAGCAGGGGGAATGTGAGAGGGAGGAGGTGGGGAGAAAATGGGAAATGTGGAGAAGGAGGGAACAGAGAAGGAGAGATGGGAGGGTGCAGGGGAGGGAGAGCCAGGGTAGAGGTAGGGTCTAGGGTTGGGGGAGGGGAGGGAGTAGGATACGGGCCCGGATTAGGGCGAGGGTGGTGAGAAAATGGGAAATGTGGAGGAGGAGAGAACAGAGAAGGACAGGTGGGAGGGTGCAGGGGAAGGAGAGCAGGGGGAATGTGAGAGAGGGGAGAGGACAGAGAGGAGGAGAGAACAGAGAAGGAGAGGTGGGAGGGTGCAGGGGAAGGAGAGCAGGGGGAATGTGAGAGAGGGGAGAGGACAGAGAGGAGGAGAGAACAGAGAAGGAGAGGTGGGAGGGTGCAGGGGAAGGAGAGCAGGGGGAATGTGAGAGAGGGGAGAGGACAGAGAGGAGGAGAGAACAGAGAAGGAGAGGTGGGAGGGTGCAGGGGAGGGAGAGCAGGGGGAATGTGAGAGGGAGGAGGTGGGGAGAAAATGGGAAATGTGGAGGAGGAGGGAACAGAGAAGGAGAGATGGGAGGGTGCAGGGGAGGGAGAGCCAGGGTAGAGGTAGGGTCTAGGGTTGGGGGAGGGGAGGGAGTAGGATACGGGCCCGGATTAGGGCGAGGGTTGGGAGAAAATGGGAAATGTGGAGGAGGAGAGAACAGAGAAGGAGAGGTGGGAGGGTGCAGGGGAAGGAGAGCAGGGGGAATGTGAGAGAGGGGAGAGGACAGAGAGGAGGAGAGAACAGAGAAGGAGAGGTGGGAGGGTGCAGGGGAGGGAGAGCCAGGGGAGGGTGCAGGGGAAGGAGAGCAGGGGGAATGTGAGAGAGGGGAGAGGACAGAGAGGAGGAGAGAACAGAGAAGGAGAGGTGGGAGGGTGCAGGGGAAGGAGAGCAGGGGGAATGTGAGAGAGGGGAGAGCAGGAAGTGGCAGGGGTTCGGGAAAATAGGGGAGAAGAGGAGAAGGAGAAGGAGCAGAGGGGGGGACAAGGAGGAGAGAGCAGGAGAAGGGAGGGGGGGCGGTGGGATGTGGGGGAGGAAAGAGCATGGAAAGAGAGGAGGTGGGGGGGGGAGTGGGAAGTGTGGGAGAGGGGAGAACAGGAGGGGGAAGAAGGGAAGGAGCGGGGGAAGGGGGAAAGAGAAAGAGAGGGGGGGGAGAAGATCAGACAACTGACTACTCTAAGCATTAACCAGAGCTAACTGGGACATAGTATCTAGCTAATCTACAGCCTAATCTGGCCTATCGTACTCTGCTCTAGTCTGATCTTTGCCTGAACACTATAACAGGTCAGCCTTAGGCTGTAGCTAATCTATCGCCTACCTAAGCTGTTCTAAACCAACCGGCAGCCCTCGACCAGTGATGAAGAGCACCGATGCCCCCCGCCCTGGCCCCCGCCCACAGAAGGCGTGGGAGAGAAGGCCAGGCCGGGACACAGCGGCGTCCCCTCACCCCCAGTGAACGCAAGAAAACCTTTCCACCATATGGATCGCCACATGGATTGCCTCAGTGACTTGGCTGAGGAGGAACCTTGTGAGGTTGTTGTGCTATAGGGGCCCAGCAATGATAGCCCGGGTAAACCCATCCCCCACGCGACCCGCTCCCAGACCCGCCCCCAGCTAGTGACTGGGAACTGAGAGAGCAGGCCACGCGGGGGCCGGGCCCACCCAGGCCACAGCAATGGACCCCCATCCGGGGACTCCCCTCCGAGACAGGCCGAGAGATGCCGGGCTAAACCATGTACAGAGTTTTCCGATAATGAAACTCTGTAAATGGTTTATTATGGAAATAAAATTTACAAAAGAACAGAAAATTGAAAATGTAAAAAGGAGTCCAACAGAAGGGATATAAAAATGTAGTTTTTAAATTATCCTCAGATCAGGGAAGGGAGTCGAAAATGTAAAAAGTAGAGTCCAAAAAGAAATAGAAAATGTAGTCTTTAAGTGTTCGTAGGTTTAGAGAATACTAGCTAATTAGCTAGGTGAAAAAAAGGGGTAACAAGATTGGGAGTTCCATGAGGATGATCTGAGGAATCCATGAGTCCGCGTTGGTGACATGGATTAAGAGGAGGGGAGGGGAGGATAGGAGTCGGAGGTGATGATTAAGAGGAGGGGAGGATAGGAGTTGGAGGTGATGATGAGGCCGGGGGGGGGGGGGGCTGGGGGGGGCGTCCCCCCCCTTCCCTTAGGCAGGCAGGGGACCAGGATGATGAGGATAGGGGTCGGTGGTGGTGATGAGCCCGGGGTGTCAGACAATAGAAGGAGTAGTGGGTAGATGGCCTAGAGTGACGACAGGTGGCTAGGGCGATGACGGCCGGACCTAGGGCTGCAGCGGCGGGGGTGTACGTCAGGCCAATGAAGGACACCTGAGGGGGAGAGAGAGAAGAGAGCGGGGGAATCTGCGCACGTCTAGACGTGCCTTATCACGTCTAGACGTGACTAGAGTGAGAGCTCGAGTTCAAAACGAAGTAAAACTGCTATGCATTGACAGTCAGTAGATAGAGTAAACACGAGTAAACACTCGTGCATTGTGGGGCTGGACCTGGGCTCTCTGACTGCGGTGTCAGAGAAGAGAACGTTATCCAGGCTACGCTCCATCATGAGCAATGACTCGCACCCATTTCACGGCGTGCTAGTACTTTACTTTACTTTACTTTATTTCATTTAGCAGACGCCTTTATCCAAAGCGACTTACAACAAAATACAACAAGTTCAAATTAATTACAGTATAGGCAACATCAATTATAGAATTAAAAAGAAAACATAGCAAGCAACACAAAGTGGCACAAAAAGGCAGACAATAAAAATCGCACTTATGAAACGTCAATTCCAGAAGGGCCGAGGTAAATTCTGAACAGGTGAGTCTTTAGTCTACGCCGAAAAATCGGCAGCGACTCGGCCGAACTGACGAAACGGGGGAGCTCATTCCACCATTGTGGCGCCAGGTAGTCAAAGAGACGTGATCGAGATGCACGACCCCTGAGTCCGCGCAGCAGTGGAGGGGCGAGACGATCAGGGCGGGTGGAGGAGCGGAGGGAGCTATGCAGTGGTTGGAACCTAACCATAGATTGTAGGTATACCGGGGCTGTCCTGTGGACTGCCCTGTAGGCCAGAACCAGTGTCTTGAATTTGATGCGAGCAAGAATGGGAAGCCAGTGTAGTTTACGGAAGAGGGGAGTGACATGAGAGAACTTGGGTAGGTTAAACACCAGACGCACTGCAGCATTTTGGATAAGCTGAAGAGGTCGGATGGCAGATGCAGGTAGCCCTGCCAACAGAACATTGCAATAGTCCAGGCGGGAGAGAACAAGTGCCTGGACCAGGAGTTGAGTTGCCTCATTTGTGAGAGAGGACCGAATCCTACGGATGTTGTACATAGAGAATCTACAGGCACGGGCAGTAGCTGCAATGAAGGCGGAGCTGGATAGCTGGCTATCAAGAATTACTCCCAGGTTTTTTACAGTTTCAGAGGGCAATACAGTAGTGCTTTCAATGGTGATTGAGAGGTCAGTGAGAGGACAGTCTTTCGCGGGGAGAAAGAGGAGCTCAGTTTTGTCGGGGTTCAGTTTGAGATGGTGGGCAGACATCCAAGATACGATGTCTTTGAGGCATAATGCCAGGCGTGCTTCTATGCTGGTGTCAGAGGGGGGGAAAGAAAGAAAAAGTTGTGTGTCATCTGCATAACAATGATATTGGAAGCCGTGAGAAGATATTACAGTGCCTAGAGATCTAATGTACAAGAGGAAAAGAAAAGGGCCCAGGACTGAGCCCTGGGGGACACCCGTGTTGAGAATGGAAGGTCTGGATAGTGATCCTCGCCATTGTACCTGATGTGAGCGGTCGGAGAGATAGGATGTAAACCAAGAGAGTGCAGATCCAGAAATGCCCAGGTCGGAGAGAGTGGTGAGAAGTATATGGTGATTTACAGTATCAAAGGCTGCAGACAAATCTAAAAGAACAAGGACAGAAGAAAGGGATGAGGCTTTGGCAGTATGAAGGGCGTGGGTGACTGAAAGGAGGGCTGTCTCGGTGGAGTGTCGTTGCTTAAAACCAGATTGTAGAGGGTCAAGTAGATCGTTCAGGGTGAGATAGTTTGAGAGTTGGTCGGAAACGGCGCGTTCTAGAGTCTTGGATAAGAAAGAAAGAAGGGAGACGGGACGGTAGTTGTGGGTGATAGTGGGGTCGAGAGAGGGTTTTTTGAGTAGTGGCGTGAGTCTGGCAGTCTTGAGGGAAACCGGCACAGTACCAGAGGACAGGGATGAGTTGATGAAGACAGTGAGGAAAGGAGAAATGTCTGTGGAGATGGCTTGGAGTAGAGAGGAGGGGATAGGATCCAGGGGACAGGAAGTGGCACGGTTGGATATGACAAGTTTGAGAACATCTTCTGGGGAGAGGGGAGAGAAGGAGGCAAGTCCGGTGGGAGGAGTCAGAGAGTGAGGTGTGGTGACAAAAGGACTGTTGTTAATGACTGGGGGGGGGGAAGAAGAGCGAATGACATCTATCTTTCTGGTGAAGAAAGACATAAAATCATCGGCAGTGAGGGAGGAGGGGGGGGGAGGAGGTGGGGGGTTAAGCAGAGAGGAGAAGGTGGAAAACAATTTACTAGGGTTGGAGGCTGATGACTGGATTAAAGAGATATAAAAGGAAGACTTAGCAGATGAGACAGTAGCAGTGAAGTTTGAGAGGATGAGGTGATAGGCAGACAGGTCAATGGGGTGATGAGTTTTTTTCCATTTTCGCTCAGCTGCCCGAAGCTCAGTCCTGTTGGACCTCAGAGCCTCGGACAGCCAAGGAGCAGGGGGGGATGATCTGGCAGGTTTAGTGATGAGGGGACAGAGAGAGTCGAGAGCGGAGGAGAGGGAGGAGAGGAGGGTGGAAGAGGCCTCACTGGTGGAGAGAGTAGAAAACTGCTCAATAGAGGGAAGGGTGGAGAGGACAACAGAACAGAGGGCAGTGGGTGAGAGGGAGAGTAGGTTACGCCGGGTGGTGATGGTATGAGTGGGAGCAGGGAGGGGGGTGGGGAGGGAGATGGGAAGGGAGAAGGTTATGAAGTGGTGATCGGAAACAGGAAGCGGAGTGACAGTGAGGTTAGATGTGCGGCAGGATCGGGAGAAGATAAGGTCAAGCTGGTTTCCAGCCTTGTGAGTGGGAGGAGAAGAAGAGAGAAAGAGGTCAAAAGATGAGAAAAAAAAAAAAAGTCAAACACAGGAGTACATTCAGTGAGAGACTGATTCCACCTAGATGCAACACGGAGAGGCACAGGAAATCATTCCTGCCTGTGGCCATTGGTCTATTTAATGCCTCTCTTAAAAGAGCACCTCGGAGACGCTCAGTCTCCCTGAGACTGAGCCAGCCGATAGGCTAACTGGAAAAGTGCCTGGCTGAGCCACGTGTAACGTATAGGGCAAGCCGAATAATATAAGGTCAGTGTGCAATAAAGATAGGCTAACTGAAAAAAGTGCCTGGCTGAGCCACGTGTAACGTATGGGGCAAGCCGAATAATTTAAGTTCAGTGTGCAATAAAGATAGGCTAACTGGAAAAAGTGCCTGGCTGAGCCACGTGTAACGTATGGGGCAAGCCGAATAATATAAGTTCAGTGTGCAATAAAGACAATTGGCACATAAGGTATACTTACTCTACGTATTTGCTTACTTAGACGTACTCCACTATTTTGCTCCTATCACATGTAATACTGTGTACTGTTTATACTGTTTATTCCATGCTATGTTGTGTTCTTTCTTCTTATTCTGCTTATTTTACTATCGCATTACTACTGTGTATTTTATTTTATGCTATGTGTGTTATGTGAAAACGACTCAACCCCGACTCAACCCGGGCTGTCCACGTTTTTGATCGGTGGAATGAGACAAAAAAGCGAGATGAGCTGGGCGGGGCCGCGTTGATACCAGCGGTGGAAATGGGCCATATATGTCGTGTTTACCACCTCTTCCTCTTTAATCTGTTCCTCGTTGGGAGAGGTGTGTGTTATTTTGGTAACGCTTTAGAATATAGCCCGCAAATAACCATGTAACTGCAGGGTAACAAGATCTGTACTTATAGGGTAATTACGGGGTACCACATCTGTACTTATAGTGTAACTACGGGGTACAAGAAGTGAATTTAGCCTGTAACTAGAGGGTAACAAGATGTGTACTTATAGGGTAATTAGGGGGTAACACACCTAAACTTATAGTGTAACAAGAAGTGAATTTAGCCTGTAACTACAAGGTAACAAGATCTGTACTTATAGGGTAATTACGGGGTACCACACCTGTACTTATAGTGTAATAACTACGGGGTACAAGAAGTGAATTTAGCCTGTAACTACAGGGTAACAAGATTTGTACTCATAGGGTAATTACTGGGTACCACACTGTACTTATAGTGTAACAAGAAGTGAATTTAGCCTGTAACTACAGGGTACCCACTCTACCCTGCACCTGAATACCCTACTCTGCCTCTGATTGGCTATCAGGCATGTCCAAAGTCCAGCCCGGGAGCCAAATGCGCCCCGTGGACCGATTCCAAGTGGCCCTTGGCAAACAAGTTCACTATTTGCATTTTACCATTCGCCTAACAATGACAGCACTATCATACAGTTTGTAGACAAGCACCAAGTAGGAACAACACAGGCAGAAGAACTACAGTAATGTTTTTAGATGTAAACAAAATCCTTAGAGTACAATTGTATGTGATTTTTTATATATAACCCATATGAAGCAGCTGGCCCCCCAGTATTTTCACATTATCTAAGCTGGCCCCTATTCAAAAAAGTTTTGTCAAAAAAGTCACCCCTGGCTTACGTTGATATTCTTACCCTAACCAGAACCAATCATCACTCATGCCTAAACCCAACCAATCGTCACTCCTCATGTAATGTCTAAACACAACCAATCACAGGTAGAGTAGGGCGGGTCTTGTGTGGAACCAAAATAACGCATGAAAGGAGGCTTCTCCCTTTCTGGTGAAGGAAATTGAACTTCCAAATATGGTTTGTGGGTTGAACACTCCCACTGCTGACCTAACGTTACCTTAGAAAATAATCTGCACCGAGAGAGGGGGGAGAGACAGAGGGAGAGAGACAGGGAGGGGAGGAGAGAGAGTGCAAGAGAGATAGAGGAAAGAGAGAGAGGGGGGGAGAGACAGGGAGGGGAGGAGAGAGAGTGCAAGAGAGATAGGGGAAAGAGAGAGAGAGTGGGGAGGGGAGAGAGGGAGACAGAGAAAAAGAGAGACAGTGACAGATAGAGAGCAGAGATGGATCCTCACCAGTGACCAGCAATAGAGCTGAACAGTCACGTGATATATTTTGCACTGGGAAGTGAGTTTCCCTTTCCCATTCATTTTCTCATTAGACATTTAGAAAAATTGAGGGAAATAACACATTTTTTTCCCCCATGTTTATTTTTTGTTTTAGCTCCAAATGAAATGTTTTATGGTCACTCACGATTCAGTAGGTCACGGGGTGGCTTGGTTCCAGCTTTAAAACTCGTTATATAAGGATTTTTGAAATGTCTATGGAGAAAACGAGTTAGAAACTCACTTCCGGGGCAGGAAATGTCACGTGACTCTTGAGCTCTATTGGCAATCGAGAAAGGAAGATACAAAAAATCATGGCAACCAAAAGAAAACAGAACGTGTGGTCACTGTTTGACAGGTGAGGTCGAGACGCAGATGCACTTCCTACAATGCGAAAAATTGGAAGAAGAAAAGAACATTTACTTTAAAGCAGCTATGAGCAAGATTTTCGATTGTTATTAAACAGTCTAAATTGAATATCGATGCCTCACATCTTACCTCTAATGTTAGACGAGACCAACGCCGAGTAGTCTCGCTTGAAAGCCGAGTGAATCGGCGAGTGTTGTCTTGATGATTAGTCTGTCTGCGGGCCAGGTTCATCAAGAAGTGAAATGAAACGGTTTGCGGCAGCCACTTCGGCCATAACCACAAAATTACTAAATTACTTTCAAACAAACTGTTAGAATATAACGAGATATGTTCGCGAGAGCAGAAAGTAGCGAGGGCAGCTGTTTTGGGTCTGTTGATACGGCCGTAAACCGTTTCGCTCTGCCTAGCAACTGTTTACAGCTGCCGTAACCCGTTTCGCTCTGCCTAGCAACAGACCCAAAACAAGAAGGACGGCTTTCCCCTCCTGCTGCCCTCGCTACTTTCTGCTCTCGCGAACATCTCTCGTTATATTCTAACGAATTGGAGCACTCAATTTCACTGGGAAGTTATTTTAATAAAGTGCAGTGAGTAGTAACGAACCTTCGACGCACAGCGTCTTTATCAGTCAAAAACCAATAATCAATATCAGTAATAAATTACAGAATTCCTTCCAAAGTATTTTCCTTAAAAAAAGTGTATATTGTTTTACTGAGAGGAAATAAAAACAATGATACAACCTGTTAACTCCACCTAAATGCATTTATTTTGTCTCATCATTTATAAGGCTATTTGACCTGTATGTTTTCATATATAGGGTGATGCGGAAATGGCAAAATGCTCAGGATAGTTCATTTATTCACAAATTGGCTCTTCTCACAATTTATAGATCTTGTGAATTGGGTGGGTCGATGCCATCATTGCTATGGTTTGTCATTTTTTTAAAGTGAGTCCCCAGAAAAAAAAACTTTTGGGAAACAGTCTAGTAGGAATGGGGCTCCCCATGCAGACGAAATATATATTTTTCTAGCATATATATACTCCTCAAGGTGATAAACACATTTTGTTGTTACCCTGTTGAAATAGTGTGGGCATATTGCGATGTCTGATGAAAATAGATAAGGGTCATAACTTTTGAACTAGACATCATACAGAGACAAATGACACCACTTTTCTGCATGATTTTGGCATGAGGAATTGATTGAGAGGGTTGTTTTCATGATTTTAACTGGTTTGGTATAGTAAAAAACATTTCATTCAAAAACATTTGAAAAAAGTGTATAATTTACACTCAGAATCTTGCAAAAGAAATCTATCTACATATTAGACCATGGGCCAGAAGGGTTGGGAATAATGCTCATATTGATTTTTGGCAAGGTCTACATCTCTAGAGTCAGAAAATATGTGATAGCATTGCACCAACCAGCTAAATGTGTGTTATCACTCGATTTATAACATCATGCAAAACACACTTTTCAAACCTAATAGTTGCGGGACTTAGGGAAATTTGAGGCTAAGTTCATGCAAATCAAGTCTAAAAGCACCAGATTTTGCCCAGAATTAGCCCAGGGCATGCTCTAACGATTTAGCCAGAGTGCCCGAGCCGCTGACCCCCGGGGTCACCATGGCGGCCAAATCCAATATGACCACTGCCCGAAAAAGCTTTTGGCTCTAACTTTTGAAAGAGATGAGCTAGAAATACAGACTTGGTATCTATCTTCTTTTTTTATTTTACCATTAGAAAGGTGTTGGAATGCTAATCCTTATTAGGGAAGATGTGTGTGGACCCCTAATCTGCATATTTCCAAGATGGCGGCTACCTGAATATGAGTTTTACCATAACTGTTGATGCTTTTAGCAAACTCGGTGTCCATTTTATGGTTTTTGAGTTTTATAAACACATTGTAATACTCAGATTTATGATTGAATCTATCTATAGCACTCTACTTTGCATAGTAAGTAAGCTACCAATATGGCCGCTATCCCCTTTTTTTTTACATACACTTTCACCCAGATTGAGTGTAGAGTTGTAAGAATGAGTTACCATCAAACTGGTGGAAACAAACAATCTACAGTATGTATCTTACAGATTTTATTGAAACAATTAGACAAGTGAGTAACACTTAGGTATGTCCATGGGTTGGGGGGGGTTACGTTAGATTGAGGTAACAACTCTACAGCAGCTGTGTTTGGTCACAGTGTGAGTGTTTCTCTCTCACTCCTCTATCTGACACAGACACACTGAGGCACCTTTGTTAAAGAGAAACCCAGGGTAGAGTGGTTCAGTGAAGGTGAAGTGGAAGGTGTGGATGTGGATCAGTGTGTCAGAGGAAACTGTGTAGAAGGACAGAGAGCCAGCAGGCCAGTCCAGATACACTGCTACTCTGTTAGAGGGAGAGGGGGATGATATGACTGTTGATATGTTATTGTGCCAGGAATCGTAATGCTCATCAGTGCAGGACAGTTTCCAGGACTTTTCATTGCCTCCAATCTGACATTCATAACATATGTCTGTTGACTTGTTATTGTGCCAGGCAGTGTAAAGACCATCAGTACAGAACAGCATCCAGGACTTTTCATTCATTCCAAACCTGCAGTCATCACCCTCTCCTCTCCTACTGATTCCTCTGTAAGACACTCCTATAGTAACCCCTCCTTCCCTCTCCACCTCCCAGTAACAGCGACCAGTCAGACCATCTCTACACAGCAGCTGAGCCCAGTAGTCAAATCTCTCTGGGTGATCAGGAAATGGCTGATCCTCTTCCACCCTCGTCACCTTTCCGTTGTCTTCAGAAAGGAGGAGGCGTCTGTGTGCTGTGTTTAGGTCCAGTGTGAGTTCACAGGCATCTGAAGAGACAACAAGACACAGCACAGCAGCAGCTTAGAATAGAATAGAATAGAATGTCTTTATTTTCCATGAAGTATGAAATATGACGATATTTCATACTTCATGCGAAGGTCCAGCTGATAATTTTTTCATTACAATGTGGTGTAGATGGACTTTCTATGTCAGTAGTTATACCTGTTTCTTTGTTTACATGAATCAAACTAAATACACACTTACATTTCCTCAGACCTGGTTTCAGCCTCTGCTCTCCTCTATGGTCCACCCTGGAGGAATAAACAAAGTCAGACCAGCAGATTTGCTTTGATGATGGAAACACATGACATTTAATATCCTTCAATATGAAGGAGTTCCACTCATGTCCTCCATTAAACATTATTCCTCATCTTCTCAATGTGACAGAGGAAATGTGTGTGACTCTCAGCCTTCTAGCAGACGTTGCTTCTCCATACCTGAGAGAGTCCAGTCTCCATTGTGGATCATCCAGTCCAGCAGAAAGCAGCTTCACTCCTGAGGCTCCTGGATGATTGTAGCTCAGGTCCAGCTCTTTCAGGTGGGAGGGGTTGGAGCACAGAGCTGAGGCCAGAGAAGCACAGCTTTCCTCTGTGAGCAGACAGCCTGACAGCCTGCACAAAGACAAACACACATGTACATGTACACACACACACACACACACACACACACACACACACACACACACACATACACACACACACACACACACACACACATCAAAGCATTTTCTTCAGTGATGAATAGTTTGTAGTGTTGAGTGATACAACAATATTGATAATTATCTCTCTTTATATATATAATTATATCTTTGCGTGATTTCAAAATGAACGCAGCTTGATAACTTTCAATAACTGATAACTGTCATGGTGACTGTGTTCAACACTGGTTTGAGAAGTCGGGGGGGCGGGGGGTGGCGGGAGGCCAAAATAAAATGGGGAGCTCGGACTCTCCAGGTGGGTCCGGGGTCATGCTCCCCCGGAAGTTCCCCGCCCCCCCTTATTTTATTACATTTTAAATTAAAATGCATCAATTTGATTGGTGCACTTTGAGAGCAAACTTAAGAGGTTAGATAATAATCTATGAAGAACTACAGACATCACTTAATACTTGCCTTTTGTAATCCCCTTTTTATAACCCTTCAAGATCTTCTTACCTTCATGTATTCATATTTAGCGTTGACCTTTTAAGATGAAAGGCAGTCAATTAATCAAACTTTTAATATAAAGAACATTTCTTTATTCTCCTCCATCTCTCCCTTCAATCTCTCTATCTCTCTAATGTATGCTAACTCTCTTGATCCATCCTTCTCTACCAGTGCTTCTCAATGTGGGGCCAGGGGGTCCCCAGAAAATGTATCAAGTGTTAAACTTCAAAACATTACTTCATTACACAAAGATAACACAATTAGGCCACATTTACATTGCAGGTACAAGTGACTCAATTCAGATGTTTTGCTCTCAAGTGGCACATATCTGATATGTGTCATGACAGTGTGAGCAGCAAAAAAGCACATGGATCAGGATATTGTCAGGTCCCATTCAGGCCTCAGTCACATGTGGAAATAAATCAGATATGAATCAGACATGGCCCAATGCGATGTGACTGGAATCTAAGCGGACATATCAGATATTTCCTCTTATTGCGAGTCGCACCTGATTGAAAACGTGTGTGCGTGCTTCAGCTTCCAGAGGCTGTAGTAGGCTACTCAGCTGTTGACTGCAGTGTTTCGCTCCTGTTCCGACAATAAGGCTTTAATCAAAACACTCGTCCGTAAGTCCAATTTAGTTGAAAATGCCTCCTGAAATGCATCTCTCAATGCACAGATGATTATATCCAAACAGCTCTATTTTCAAACTCGAATTGTCTCCAAAAAATAACAGGCTACATCATCTCTTTTACTTTCGCTTGGTCATTCTGTGATTATATATCCTACGTGTCAGTTTCTTAAATGTTGGAGGTTCATAAAAAGGAAATATCCTCAGATGCAGCCTGTTTATTTGATAGGCTATTTATTTATTTTGCTTTCTGCTTCACAAGGAACCCGCTTGTGTGAAATATTCCTGCACATCAGAGCTCTCAATAAGCAGGTGGACAAATCAATATTGAGAAACACGGTAAAATAATGTCCACACAAGGATTATGCTCCCGGTCAGTTTATTATTAATGTTTCTATCAAAGGAGGAGGAGAAAGATACTGTTTACATGCAGCTCTTTTCATGTGCTTAATATCAGCACGAGGATTTAATATTCATTTAATATTTCTGGACTTGGTAAGTTAGTGGTGCTTGAGAATGAGTTTAGGAAGCATATTGTGTGGTTCCCCTATAATATCTCTATAATATCTCTATATTTCTATAATATTCCTGTAGGGACTTATGCTGCACCGTGTGGTCTGTGCTACTCAATCATGAGTTTAGTCCTCATGTACACATGCAGGTTGTTTCAAGTGAAGCAAGTGTAAACACACACATATCAGATATGGGTCACGTTTAAAAGTAGATGTAAGCATGGAAAGAATCTATATGTACCCTATATGTTTTAATATAGGGCCACATATAGTTTTCCCATATATGGTGCATACATAAAATTGGCCGTTTTCCTATATTATATGTACATATATGTACCTATATGTATAGGTACATATATGTACCTATATGTACATATAATATAGGAAATCGGCCAATTTTATGTATGCACCATATATGGGAAACCTATATGTACATATATGTACCTATATGTAGGATTTTAAATAAAAAAAAATAGCAGCGCACACAGGATTCGAACCCCGTTCTCCAAGGGTTCAAGCCGTGCGCTCTAGTGCTGAGCTATACATTTTCTTATACTAACCAGAGAGCCGGGCACATTATATACTCTCTCGCACACAACGTAGACCACAATTGTCAGCGATCGGGAAGTTATTTTATGTGATGCGTACGATCGTAACAGACTAAAATGATGTTGTGTGTGTGTGTGCATCTATAGTCTGTAGGCTGTACGGCTTCAGAGGTTAACTTCATTTAACACCAGAGACTCAGGAGGTAGGCCTACACAGAGCCTCGTATAGTCTGTTACAATAACATAGTGTGCCCAGAGCACCTCGTTCCGCACTTGGTGCAGACCGGTGCAGACTTGCTTTGGTCTAGTCAGTCACAGCTAGTAAGTACTTGCGCATGCTCGTTGCTGCAGGAACTGAATTCATTATTTTATAGTATTGCGCTAAACTATTAACCATAGTTGTGTCCTGGAAGTTTTTTGCTGGCACCACATAGCCTATAGTCCCATATTTATGATATTTCATATGACATAAAATGCGTTGAAATGTAGTTTTCGTGTAGATCAGATTTCAACTCTCAGTTACACAATAAAAGACAATAAAATGCCAATTCACACACTATCAATATTGTCTCTATTCCAAACTACAACAAATGTTTTAACAATATGATGAACCAAATTGTGTTTTTTTTACACGTTTACGTTGTAACCGCATTTTAGCCGGTTGAAAAGAGGGTGAAATTAGGTCTTAGACGTTCAAACCCAATATCACCCAGATTTAAACTAAAAATCAACGTTGAAAAAACGTTTTGTGCTCGCTGGGTATATATGGATTATGACACAGTGTATACAAACAGATTTGTAAATGACCTATATAGGAGGCATATACCTTGTATTGTGTACATATATGGCCTATATGTGGATATAAAGAAGTGAGACCTATATGACCTGTATTATGAACATATAGGGCCTTTATGTGTATATAAAGAAGCTATATAGGAGACATATATGCCCTGTATGTGCACATATAGTACCTATATGTGGATATAAAGAAGCTATAGGATACCTATATGCCCGGTATATGCACTTATATGCACCTGAATCTGGCCTATATGCAACCTATATGCGGCATAAATGTGGCCTATATGCGCATATATGCACCTAAATCTGGCCTATATGCAACCTATATGCGGCATATATATGGCCTATATGCTCCTATATGCGCATATATGCACCTAAATCTGGCCTATATGCAACCTATATGCGGCATATATATGGCCTATATGCTCCTATATGCGCATATATGCACCTAAATCTGGCCTATATGCAACCTATATGCGGCATATATATGGCCTATATGCTCCTATATGCGCATATATGCACCTAAATCTGGCCTATATGCAACCTATATGCGGCATATATATGGCCTATATGCTCATATATGCTGCATATAGGTTGCATATAGGTTGCATATAGTTGCATATATGTTCATATAGATTCTTTCCATGTGGGGAAGGTCAAATAAATCAGATATAGGCAAAAAGTTGGATCTGAGCATCAAGACCTGCAGTGTAAATGCAGCCTTAGAGACTGTAGAACATACATGGGCAAACTACGGCCCGCGGGCCGGATGCGGCCCGCGAGCGCCACCTGTGTGGCCCGCGATGGAATTGCAAAAAAAAAAAAAAAAAAAAAAAAAAAAATTTTTTTTTTTTACACAGTGCACCTGAACGCAACATGCAAGATACCCGCTGAATAAGTGTCCAAATTCTGTTATAGCATTTCAGTCTGGAATATGGAATATCTTTCAATACTCTTTATGACTAAAAGGCTACATTGAATTAGAAATTTAAATAATTAACTCATTGGTTTTGGATTTATTTAGCTTCAAGACTGCATT